>NC_092698.1:28747446-28769103 GCF_964275005.1 Diadema setosum | reverse complement strand
GACAACAGTCGTATGGACTTGACTAAATTCACTGATCTTATACTTGTTAAGCTACGTACCCTGAAGGCATTTGTAGCCTAATTGTATTGTCATGGCCTCAGCCAGGCATTTGAATAAAGACGTCAGTTTGCGTTCCGCTACGAGTCGTCAAAAACACCACCAACCTCTATCCCACGAGCGAGGTGGTTTGGGCGCTACCACCACAGACTTCAGTCCCGTCAACCCTGGGAGCGCAGGGGACAGTGATGCCTCGCGCCAGTATGAAAAAGAGCGGCTGATTATCACTCTGGGCGAGGTGAGGTTTCGAAGATTCTCACCATTTTTTTTTTTCGGAAGTTGTAGTCAGAAAGTTTGCATGTTAAATGTATCTAGGTCCGTGTATTTCACAAATTGCTTAGATATAATGACGTACATTTCGGACATTTTTTTTTTCTAAATGGACAAGTCCACCAATTTAATCGCTTTATGAACGTGTGGATTGAGTGAATGCAGCAATATTATTATTAGTAGAAGACATCAGTAAGAGTTTGAGGAAAATTGGACAATTCATTCAAAAGTTATGAATTTTTTAAATTTCTGGTCAGTCACTGCTAGATGAGACATAATAATGATGAGAAGACTACTGTGCCTTGTGATGTCACATCAACAATATTTGAAAGAAAACAAAGAAAATTCAACATATTTTTACTTTTCTCTCATAATAAAAGAAGGCTTGACTTACCTCTTTCATAAGACGGGGGACGATATTACCTGTAACATATGTCAGTGACAAGTCAAGGAAATGTGCACTTTTTTAATAAAGAGACCTGGCGTAAATACTCTCTCCTGAGTGATACATGGCACTATTAAAGCAACAACAACATGACTTCCCCAGTGCAGTAGCAGGCAGAATTTTTAGAGACCTGTGTGTGGATGATTTATTCAGAAAGGAAAATAACTAAGAAAGATACAGCCATGTACTAGTAGATATCACTGTGTATACACTGCATTCTCCCATTCAGTACTGTACTCCACAATTGTCAATGTAACCACTCGCAAAATTATCGGGATGTCCCGATTCGCAAAAAAAAAAAAGAAAAAAAATCGACTCAATAAATTATGTTGTGTATTCAGCACTCTTCTACCTCTCCCCCCCCCCCCTCCAAAAAAAAAAAAGAAGTTTGTAAGGAAAAAGTCGATCTTAGTCTTACTCATTTTAGCATAAGCGGGCTTCTCAGCCAATGCTTTTTAATTGATCTACCATTACAGCAGGAGCCAAAGTTCATATAGACAGCAAAACTAAATCACATTTGAAATGAACTTCATTATGAAATCAAAAAGTTCTTATCTCCATTTAATATATTGACATCATACAGTTTGCTGACCCAACCTGATGGACCGACCCGTATACAGTTTATGCTTGTGGATTCAATGAATCCAGTAGACATTACATTAGTCAGGTAAAGTTTGAAGAAAATCGGGCAATTCATTCAAAAGTTATGAATTTATCCAGAGCCTTCTCCACTAAACCACGCTGCTGTCACTGTGGTTTGATATTGATCCCTAGATTTGTATTGTGTTTTTATCATTTCTCCCCAGCAATTCTATCAAAATGTTATGGTACTTGCCGTGCAAGCAGCCCGGAGCACAAATGAGGCTTCTTTCAAGGACATTGTCGATGGAATATGCAAGGACACGACAAATTACATCTCGAAGGAAGCTCAAATAACAGCTTTCGCCCTCCTCATGTACCACTACGGCCTCGATGACGTCAACAATGCGGAAAACTCTGCCAGACTTTGTGCTTCACTGGCCCACCTGGAGGTGAATGGGACCAAGTTTCGTAGTCCACTTCTAAAGGAACTTGAGGTAAGTTCTCTGCAAGCGAACCTTTTGTTTGTTTGTTTGGGTTTTTTTTTTGTCAAGTTTACTTTTCGTTTTTATTTTGATACATGCTAGAGCAAAAGCACATTTTTACATAAAGTGTATCAGTCTTCAAGCTCATGTTTTGAAGTTTGACAAATAATTTGCATGATACATGTAGCAGTGTTTTGCAATTTAAAGTAATAGTAATCATCACATACCATAATCATACATGGGCAGCTCAAAATTAGAAATGTGTCAATAGTTCTAACTTTTTAATCCACCCCCTCCCCCCCCCCCCCCTTCCCATCCAAAACATTTTATGGACTGCAGAAGGACTTCACAACAAGGGCATCCTGGAAGGGTACTGACCCCAACCGATGGCTTGCATTTTGCTGTTATCTGTGCAGCCTCTTCAGGTACCTGAAAATTGGAGGAGAGTTCATCACTTTGCTCATCGAACCAGTGTTCACATGTCTGGAGAGTGTGAGTGTATCTTCTCTCAAGTCCATTTTGTGATCTGCTCATTTTCACACATTTTGTCTCTCGGCCAGACAGTTTATGATTTAAGGTAATTCAACTTTGATGCTTTGGACAGTCAGTATACCATTTTTAATTGAAAGTACACTGTATCTTGAAATGTTACAATGCTTTTAAAGCTGATGTAAGATGAAGCGAACTTCCCTGGTGCTTATTTCTTTTGTCCCTGCAAATGCATTTTTCTTTACACAGATTCTCTCAGACTCTGATGCCAGTGATGAAGAAATAAAGTGTGCGTGTAATCAGGTAAGCCCTCTGTCACTCCTAAGAATGCACCTCCTCAAAGAATCACATTCTGATGTGGCACAATCCCACAAAGATATCACTTCAATGTTTAAAATGATAGAAAGCAAAACAATAATACAGTCAACCTTGCTTAAGTGGACCTTACATAAGCCACTTAATTGCCTAAGTTGAAGGTCTTTTCAGGCCTCTTTCTATATTCTATTGAATTGAATCCCTCATAAGTTGAATTTTCTCTAAGTCGAAGCTATTTCTTCGGTCCAAATAGATTCGACTTAGGCAAGGATGACTGTATACGCATTCAAAGAAAATGTTGAGTTGTGGATAAATGAAACCTTGAACTGTTACCAATGGTAGTTTATGGTGTGTTTTTGTGACTGCATGAGGTACTTTCTGTGCATAATATTTGATGGCTGTGAAAACACAAAAAGGATGCTAACAAAATTATGAAACTGTTGTATAGTTGGCTTGAAGCAGACAGTGTTAGTAGGGTCAATATGCCATTTTTACATACGTACCAGAACCTGAGGGTGGGGAGAAGTAGGTTGTTTATTCTTTGCATGATCAATCATTGTCTTTTGCTGTTTACCAATACATAGTGGACATGTGCTATTTAGTTCAGGGTGATAACTTAAATTATGATGTGAATATATGAAAAGAAGAAGTAGTCTGCCTAAGTTGATGCCTACCCCCAGATTGTAGCTTCCTTATATATACCCGGTATGTGCACAAATATATGTTTTTCTTATTTGATATACAGTGTATGGTGACTGAATTGAAAATGATTAACCTTGAATCTTGTGAATTGTCATTCATTGTATTCTTTTTTTATTTAAACTGTGTATTGGTCATTTTGCCTCTGACTAAAATTCTGCTAGGATCAACAGCTCAGACCTCATTTGATTCTTTTTCATATTCGATTACAATTTGTACAGCAATTTGTTTTAGTTGTTTTCTTCACATTGACATCAAATTATTTTTGTTTATTTTCCCTTTTCATGTGAATTCACGTTTACAACATCTTTCATGACAAGATACAATCTCCATATTTGAATGAACCACGGTGACGTGTTTATGTTTGATACTGACATCACATTGCTATCAGTAGTTATAGAAAGAAGCCATGATATTTTTTTCCCTTTTGTAATTTCTCATATCAATGATGACAGCTGAAGGAGCTTGGCTCCATCCTGGATGGCCTCCAGCAGAGTCAGATGGAGGTGCTTCTCAAAGTGATCAAGGAGAAGCTCCTGGGATCCCAGACCTCCCACTTCTCTCGTCTCCTCCTCTTGGAGCTAGTGGAGCTAAGAGCGGGCGGATGGCGGCTCAACGACACGCAGAGGCAGTATTACTCCGAGGTCTTTTGCTAACAATCAGAGAAGAGACAGTCGGTGGACACAGTCTGACCCTTCGTTTTTCATGGAGGTATATTTTGTCTGGTGGAGCAAATACAACCACAAAAGACAACGTCAACACAAAAAGCAGCAATGGTAGCAAAAGCTACACCAGACTGCTTCTTTGTTTTCTTTGTTCTTTTTATGTGTTGATGCAGCTGGAAGAAAGGATACAGCAGAGTGAAGCTGGAGAATTGTGTTATCATGTTATGCCTTGGATGGCTGATACATTGTATTAGTACTAATGAGGTCTACGGTCTAGGTGTGACAGAATACTTGCCAAATATTCTTTTTCCCCCACCCATCCCCCCCCCCCCCCAAAAAAAAAAAGAAGAAAAAAAGGAAAAAGAAAAAAAAAAGTAGTGTTTATTGATACCTGTCAAATGAGAAATTTGTGACTCTGGAATTCCCAACAACAGTTTGACTGGGACCTAAGAGAGAGAGAGAGAGAGAGAGAGAGAAAAAAAAAAATGTTTTTCAGTGTATATCCTCTCTTTCCATTCAGATTATTGTTGATAGATAGAACCATGAAGCCAAATGATGGAGACAAATCAATCAAGAAAACAGTTTGATGCTACCGTCAGGATATGAACATCAAAATTGTATCTGTATCAATATTAAATGTGAGTACTATATTCAGCAAAGACAGCATCCCAAACAATGGAAAAGAATGTATACAGGTCAGTAATAGAAACTGACTGTTTGTGTTTATTGTGTACAGTAGGCTCTGCATAAATGATTGCTGGAATCAGAAGACAAAACAGCAAGCAGATTCCATGATTAAATAATCCAAATATAACTAGAGGATATGAACGTTAAGCCCAACACTAACACTTGACACTTACATGTTTTTTATAGCTACAATATGTTCAATCATGCTGTCTGTGTATGAGTCAAAACCAGGCAATGTTATGTTGATTTGTAAGAAAACCAAGCTTTGTTGTGGAAGTCGACATCAACCACCTGCAATATTTTATAATCTGCATTTGAGTCTGTTCTTGAAATTGATCATGCACATAGTTTTTGTACGAGTGTAATGTGAACTACAGTCATTTGGAATATCAAACTTTGTCACGAATGACCATAATGATACAAAATCTCTTTACATACTTGTGTGAAAATTATACACTGCATGAACATTTCCTGTCGGTTTTTTGATTCATCAAATAAACGAACAAAAACATGAAGATTCAGATAACTGCTCAGCATATGGAATGAGAAATTGCTGTCTGGAAATGTTTCAAGGTTCACTTTAATGCTCTAAAGATTGGAACAGTAAAAGTGAACTCTGTGATTTCCATTGTGATATTTAACTCTAATTGATGCAGCGGTTGAGGAAAATTGCTTGTGTTTATAGGAAAGTGCTGGTAGAAAATAGGAAAGGAACAGAGTGAAAATAGCATGGTGTGGTTTGATTCGTATCAAGAGTTGATCATTTCCAGGTATATTGACATATAAACAAGCACTTCCTTGCAGTTTTCATAAGTGCTTATTAAGGATCTGCAGGACAGCCAAAACCTGATGCATGCTTGCCGATGGTGTTTGCCCTTGCTTGCTGCAAGGAGCAGCAAAAATGGGGCAGAGCAAGTCGGGTTATGTTCAATGATGGTGAAGACTGCGTTATAAGTACTTCATGTTACATGCTTTCATTCATTTAACTGTCACTTTTGACTGAGGTACAGAGTAAGGGACTTTCTTGTTATGTCTGCCAGAGCAAGTATACTGTACAATGTAATCTTATTTGTATGAAAACAAGACCGAAAAAGATAAAAAAAAAAGAACCAGACAAACAAGAAATGTTCATGTGGAAAGCTCATTTCCTTGGCATGTATGTATAAGCATATGGTGTTGGCATATCAGTACATTGTACGTGTACATGTGTTATAGATACAATGTACCCCATACTTTGTATTTTCTTTTATATGGGAGATTTTCAAGACACTGTTGCAAATTAATCAAATCAAGAGAGGACAAGTACATGTATGTCATAGTATCGTGTCATAATGGTCATAACAGAAATATTCTGTACAACAAAAAACGGGATTTCCTCTGCTTTGAATCAGGCAAATATTTGCAAAGGGTGAGATTTTTATGCCCTGTCACTAGTTTTGACTGATGTTCCGTTTATTAAGATTGGCACTTTGTTGAATGTAGCTCTACTTTTCATGTACATGTATTGTACACATTTTATAAGCAGGGGTCAGTGAGAATGGGGAGGGGATGGCTGTGGAAAGAAAAGAAGACAAAAGTCAAAGAAATAACTAAAAACAGAAAAATATCAACTTCTCTACATTCTTCCCATGGAAGGAGAGGGAAGAGAGCATTGACCTTTGACCGACTAACCACAAACACGACCCCCTCAGCCCCCTCATGCCAGAGGGCCCCCCTCCCCCCACTGTAAAATGTTCTGCGGCTCCCAGTATGCGCCGAGTTGTTACCGTTTTCCTCTTTTGCCATTTTTTCATTCTTTTATACTATCCTGTAAATAATAGTCATTGTGTTTTGTAAAGAAAAAAAAAAGTTATTCTATTATTGCAATAAAGTTCTTTGAGGTTCATTTTTGTGATGTGTTGTCTTTGTCTTGTATGGGGTAGTCCCCCCCCCCCCCCCCCCAGTTTTGAAGCATCCTTTTTCTCTGAAAGGGGATACAGTGTATAAGATTTTCAATTAATTTGATCAGTAAATGACAAAATCATGTCCTGTTATCCTATTACAATATGGCATTACCGTGATACAGTACCTGTCACAACTCCATTTACTACCTTTTGTTTTGTCATTGCAATTGAGCACTATTCATCTCAATAGACTTGGTGCAGTACAAAGTGAAAGATATGCACACAAGAGGTGACAGATACATGTACAATTGTACAATGATTTAGCCGTTAACATCCCTTGCTGGATAGTTATTTTTCTTACTTTGAAATTTTCAAGATATTCTTCCAGAAATTTACACAAGGTCGTTGAATTTCAATGCTGCAAATGCAAAAATCCTCATGAAGGAGGGGAATACTTTGTACTCCCTCCCACATGCTCCACCTGATCGACTTCATCGACGTATACACACTTAGTACACAGTGAAGATGTACACACAGAATCAAGGTGCACTCGTGTACCACTATTTAGCCATTCACATTGCTATGAATATTTATTTTTCCTGTTTGAATGAAAATTGTCCAAATGCTCCACCAAAGTGTGCACCTAATTATTGAATTTCAGTTATGCCTGTATGAATACCAAAGTTCCTTGTGTGAAGTAGGATACCTTTTCTCCCACCAATCAGTACATGTCTATACACTTATTACACAGTGATACACTCTTTGGGACAATAGACGACAAATATGATATGCAGTGGTGGATCCAGGAAGGGGAGGGGGCGCACTGGACGCCCCCTTTATTTTATTTTTTAAACAAAAGAGAAAGAAAATGAAATGAAACCCAAAAGTGGCACCGGAAATATTTTTATACATTCTTATACAGAATTCCTGGATCTGCCCCTGATACGTGTTTAGGTATTCACATTTTCACTGAATATATCAGTTTTCTTGCTTGTTTTCGATTGAAAATGATCCAGTTATTCTGCAAAAGTGTGCACCAGATTGTTGTGTGTGTGTGTTGGGGGGGGGGGGGGGCTGCAACAGTTCATGACATCACACACGGACAGTGACGAAAAGAGAGAATTCCAATAAATTTCATTTCTTATGAAAAGTACACATTCCCTCCACTTGATATGACTCTTCCTGCTCCGGATGAAAGAAATAAGTGAAGCTCTCTTATTTCAATACGAGTATGCTATTCTAGAAAAATGAAAATACATGTATATTGAATTCTCTTTGTTTTCTTTATACATTGTACTAGAATATGTATCGTTGACCATACTTGACGTCACGAAATGTACTATTTTACTATACACTCCCCCCCCCCCCCCCCATAAAAAAAAAAAAAAAAAAAACAATAACAACAAAGGGAAACCCCCTACAATAATGTTCTAGTACATGTACCGGTTCTGGTACTCTAGTCGCTTCAGCAATCGGTGGGGACCATTGGTGGGGACTCGCGCTACCGCCGATGAGGGCGCAAATCGGGGGAAGTAGTAATGGGAAAATAATTTATTAAAGGATTCTGTAGAAGTAGAGAGAGGGCACGACTAAAGATCCTGTGGTTCTTTGACGGCGTCAGTGAGGCGGACATCCTCAATCTTTCGAGCAAAGTTTCAGCAGACAAGCAGAATATGGAGGTAAACTTAACTAGTTATTCTGAGCTGTTCTTCAGTTTTTATAACGTGATTAATTAATGGGGTCGAGTCATAAACATTACAAGCGCACTGCACTCAGTGCAGTGGCAATGCTGGCATTGTTGTCTGTGCAGTGTTGTCCGTGCCGTGCGGTGCAGTGTTCCTCCGGCCCGCGGCCCTTGGCCCGCTGGCAGACGTTCCGGGCCCGGTATGGTTGGGTGTCGTGTCCAACACATCTACACCCTATTGATGTTTTTCATATCAATAGATGCTTAGAATATGGGCATTATCCTGAAATAGTCCACCACTCCATTCACTGCCATTCATTTTGTCATACATTACATAGCCGGTGATATGAGTGCTAACATTTGTTTAGTGCTATCGCCTATCCACCTCCATATTATTGCCTATTGGCATAACGTTAGACTTTATTTTGCACATAGGCCTACATTACAGTAGAATAGACCGGACCCCTATCAGCGTCAGTGAAGTCAGGACGCACGTCCCACTCGCAGACAAGAGGGACCGTGTCCGTATCACGACTTAGCCAAAATATGTCACAATTTGCCTAAAATTTTACTCACATGTAAAGAAAATACTCTGAATTCACAAGCGCGCATTAAAAATCCGATTTGCGGTAGGACCTACACACTCCAGCCAAGATAACTGCTTCGAACTTGTAGTGGGTTGTTATTTTGACGCACTCAGTTGCGCCATAGTTTTGAAACCAACACCCCTACCTTCCATTGACAATGTGAAATGCACATAATTTAATGCTTTTCCTATGTCTGATGTGCCATTTATAATCTGCGGTATCATTTTTTTGCTGTTGATCTTGTTTATTGTCAGGTTTTTCAGTTATATTTTGACATCATCAAATCCTCAGTGAAAAATGCAAAACCACCACTGGCACTGCGCGTAGTCTACCTGTGAATGTTCGTTCTGTATGCGCAATGCTATAAATACATGTAGAGGGGTGTCGGTAATTGCAATGTACACTGTTGATGTGTTGGACACCTACTATACCCACGCGGCCCGCCCTGCTGGGGTCTCGGGCTTTGCTTTGCATGCATAGCTGTGTAGGCACGTAGGTTTTCCATGTACAGTAGATGTCGGTGAATGTCAGTGTGCTGCATAGAGACAGCAATATGAACGAGATATGAAACTCGTCAGACTGACGAGTTAGGTGATACGCTTGGGGTTATCAGATGTCGGTCCTCTGTGATCGACAAAGAAAAGAATGTGATATAGGCACCTTGAAGTTATAATTGAGTTTGCATGCAAAACCGTTTCCCTAACCTCTCGGCCACGGGACATCCACGGAAATGGTAAGGCAAAAAAAAAAATGTATAGATATTACAGGGAGAAAAGTCAATGCCCACTCAACCAACGTGGCCGCGTGAACATGTATTGCATTGCTAGACGGAAATGCGGCCTTGTAACTACTGATGTCGCTATGCCATTTCTGGCAACTTGGGTAAAATACGTGCCGTAAACATAAAACCTATAATCGGCTGGTTTTGATACCTTGCCTTTAATCACAATTTTCAGTGTGATGACGCCATCAAAGTACAAAACAATGATGTGGTCTTGAAAGACAATTGTTCAAAGTACAACACCTTCGTCGTCGTCATTACATATTATGATCAGTTTGACAAAGTCAGCCTGCAAAATTTTGCAGCAGTCGAAGCAATATGGTCTCCAACACAAAAAAGAGGGATATGGTGTGTGTGTGTGTATAGGTGTGTTTATATACGAATGTGATTTCTACATGGACGAATATGTAATACAAAATTGAAGAAAAAAAAAGCAAAATAGCTAAGTATTTTGTTTCGTGATCTTGTGGGGTTCGAACCCGCACGTGTGCAACCTCACGTCTTTGAGACGTCGCCTTTAACCACTCGGCCATACGTCCCGACGAGAAAAAAAAAAGAGGAACGTAAACTTATGTATGTGAAAGATGAATCAGGAATCGTTTTGTCCACATTTCATTCTCATTTTCAGTTTTAATCTGCAAAATTGTCAAACTAATGAGGAGATTTCAAAGAATAACATGCATGATTACTGCAGCTTATTGTCTCAGCTACCACAGACTTAAGTTACAGAGGAAATGGAGCAAAATCATCTGAGATAAAGGTGCTTAAACGTTGTCAAGTCAATGCACATTAAAAAAAAAATCACCTCCCATAGACATAACACGTAAACTTGTCTGATTTTGAGTCTTTACCTTTAATAACAATTTGAAGTATGATGGTAAGTCTTCTCTAACCAAGAGTGTGGAACGTAAGCTTCTACGTGAAAGATGAATCATGACGATCACCCGTGACCGACACATCTTCAAAGGGATCAGTTATTAGAAGTGGAAGCCCTCGTGCCAAGCATATTGTCTCAGCAATTCCAAAGCAATGATACCCTTACATTTATGCATACCATAATTTCCCTCTGAAATCAATGGTAGGTATATTCATGTACAATTGCTTGCCTTGTCCATAAACTTTGCTTTACAAACTTTCAGTGAAACGTGTTATAACATAATTCTGTAACTCCATTAGCAGGGATTGACTTCATAAAGAAAGATATATCAAATTGAACGCTTAGCGCGTATAACTAAGGGGGATTTTAGCCTGATGCTCTGTTCTTCACTGCTCAGATACCAACAACACTCATTACCTACGGCTACGTATAGAGAAACAGCCATGACGAAAATAAGTTATTCCTTTTCTTTGGCAGATAGACACACAACCCCTTTAAACCACACTATAATTGACATGGAGGGACATGAAAAAGTTCATTACTACTACTAAACAGTGATGCCTTCTACTCATGTGGCACAAGATACCTCTATAGCAACATAAAACCTGTCTACAACTCCGTTATTACGTCAAACAATAACATCCTGGAATTTCAAAGAGATGAGCGAGACGCCATACACCTGGCCTAGAGTTAATTCATTCAGTTGCCATTCCTGCTCCAGTTGAGTTATGCAAATTATTTTCCGACCTGTCTTGTGACAATATAACAGGAACAAACGTAGAGAAAAGGAAAGAGAAAAGGAAAGGTGGCAAGCGGGGCACTGTACCAAGGGCAGTTTAAACAATACGTATGATAAATGAAGCAAATTCAACCTCCAGCCTCCGACAAAAAAAAAAAAAAAAGGAACTTGAGCGACTGTGTGTCGTGAGGTAGCATAATTGATAAGATAATACGATAAATGACATCGATCGGAATAAAGCTGAACTGCCAAAAGAAACACAAAGGAAGAGAGAGAGAGAAAAAAAATGATAGCGTCCTGCGGGTCTCGAACATCTCGTCCTAAGGTAGTGCATAATGACCATGCAGCGCGCTAAGTGACAGCCACACGGCTGTACCGAAGATTGGATGTGAAATTTATCTTTAATTATATATATATATATATATATATCTAAAATATTTATACCATATACAACATGAAAAAGTTCATTACTACTACTAAACAGTGATGCTTTCCATTCATGTGGCACAAGATACCTCTATAGCAACATATAACCTGTCTACAACTCCGTTATTGGGTCAAACAATAACAACCTGGAATTTCAAAGAGATGAGCGAGACGCCATACACCTGGACTAGAGTTAATCAATTCAGCTCCCATTCCTGCAAGTTATTTAAACGTACATATTCCTACCTATCCTGTTACAGTATAACAATAACCAATGAAGAGAAAAGGAAAGAGCAAACGAAAGGTGGCAAGTGGGACACTGTAACAAGGGGCAATTTACAACATTAAGTGTGACAAAATTAATGAAGCAAACCCAATCTCCAAACTCCAATACAAAACAAGGGAAATAGAGCAGCCGTGTTCACGGGTTACGTACACTTGATAAAATAATACGATAAATGACATCGGAGTAAAGCTGAACTGCCGAAAAAAAAAGAGAGAAAAAAAAGAAAGAACGGATAAAAGTCCTGCGGGAGTCGAACGCTAACCGATTATGCCACATGGCTGTCCTGAAGATCGAGTGCGAAACTTAAATCTAAATATTATCGTGACAGTGTTGACTTGTGATGGCGCTATTCAACTTCCCACAAGTGGCAGCGTGGATTCGATCAATATACAGTTGCAAAGAAAAATTGGGAATCGTTCCGTACAGATTGCATTCTCATTTTCAGTTTTAAATTGCAAAATTGTCAACCTGATGAAGAGATTTGAAAACATAAAATGCATGATTACTAAAGCTTATTGTCTCAGCTACAACATATTTATGTTTCAGAGGAAATGGAGTAAAATCAGATGAGGCAAAGGTGCTTAAACGTTGTCAAGTCAATGCATGGTTAAAAAAAAAATCACCTCCCATAGACATAACACGTAAACTTGTCTGATTTTGAGTCTTTACCTTTAATCACAATTTCTAGTATGATGACGTCATCATATTTCAAAACCATGGCATGGACTTGAAAGGTAAATGTTCAAAGTGCAACATATCTGAATTTGGGGTAATATTGAGCTTAAACAACAGAGATACGAGCAAATGAATGTCTGAAACAGTACCTCAAAAAAATCAATTCCACTTTTTTGATTTAAAATGACGATATGATGACGTCATCGCGTTTTCCTGGCAATACTGATACTTGGAATGTTATTTACAATTCATATACTTTTGTAATATGCAATAGAAATATAGGGTCAACGGACGATCTAAAGAGCTATGGCGAAATAAACAAAGACATGTTTTTTCACTATATTTGCAGAAAGACGCGCACGCGGAATTTCAACTTTGACGCCAGTGCATTCCTTTGTTATAGGTCGAAATCGATCGGAAATCAATGGATATTATTACTCAAAGTATCAGGAATCCAAATCAGTCACAAAAATTGCATTTTCATTTTGCTTACGGGCTCTGCGCGCGAAATTGCGCGGACGGACGCGCACGCGAGAAAATGTTTGAAACGCTTAAAATTGTCTGAAACTTCGAGATTTCCCATTGGGAAGTCGTTTTGAGCCTTTTAAAATTTTGACGCGCGCTTACGCGCGCCTAATGATGACCTGTGTAACTAGCGTTAAAAAGTAAGATAGAGCGTGACCTGAACTTCATGTCCACCGAAAATGATACAGAAATGACATCTAGTTATGAAGTTATGATTGATCATGTGACAAGGTCCGAAAATCACAAAATGGCGCCTAGATGACGTCATAGATATGTTACTGTCATGAAAACCTTATTGTGGCTAGATTTTGTCATGAGACATGTTGACTGAAAATGTCATGTTATTTCGTAATGTCATTCTTGAGATATTGACGACACAAAATTGTCCAGAAAGAAAGAAGAATAAAAAAAAAATAAAGAGAGATTTTGACAATCACAATAGGTGATACGCTGATAGCGTATCACCTAATGATAATTGATCAAGGCAAGGCCAGTGAGGGCTGCAGGGGCAGGGTACTCTGTTGTATAGAGCCCTAGAATCTAGTTGTAGAATGCAGATTATGCTATCACCGGACAGCATTCCGGACACACACATGCATACATCTCTGCATAATTTCAATGTGTGCAGGACTTAATCATAGCATGACAGTGACTAGACTTGTGTCAGAGCATTAAACATGTAGATTTATGGGCCGAAATCGCAAAAATATGACACATTGTAGAAACACCAAGAAATTCACATTTTACCTCAGATTTAGAAGGAGATGTCGATTTATCACAAGATTTTATGATATGACGTACATTGTAAATTGTCCGAAATGTTCATGTTAGACCTTTTATTGTACAATACAAAATTTGAGCCTAATTTGCCAATTTTCTCTTCATCGTCCACTCGGTACAAATGTGTTTGTTAAATCGTGGAATGATTAGGAATTGTGATTCTGGTGCATGAATACCGGTAAGATGTAAAAGACATCAATTATTTGACTATGAAAATTGTGTCTGGAATCAAAATGTGATTTTGCTCTGCTATTAAAGATAACTTTTTGTAAACAGGTTGACTTGAAGTCTATTTTCTAAAAATTAGTGCAAACAATTCACACAGTTTTGCAAAATTTGTAATTTTCAGGACTTTGTGAATAATTATTCTTGCTCGAAATTTCATCCTCTGAGTATGGAATTCAGAGCCACCAAATAAAAGTGTGCTGTGATACGATCCACTCTCCTACTAGTTACTACTACTGTTGGAGCGGGAGTGCCCTGGGTAAACAGCCTGCGACACTATGGCTTACTCGCGAAATAGGCCCTACCACAACTGCCTTTCTGTAATAATGCTATGGTGGTTTTCCTGTTACTCATAAATTTAGCCCCACTGTGTGATATTCAGCTGTACATAAGCACAGCAGCTTGGTTTTCTTCCACAGTATAATACTTGTGAATGCGGCTCCACCAAACAGCATTTATGCATGAGTAATACAGTGGAAAGGCGGATTTCCTTATCATAGCATCTTTCATCTCTCCTTCTTTAATTTTTTCCCTTGTTCTTCTTTCTTTTCTTTCCCCCTTTTATTATCGGAAGGACTTCCTAATGTCCCTAGACTAATTTAACCATAAATACAACCCTAACCCTAAGCTAATCTTACTTGCCAAAACACGGATGCATGCGCACTGTGGTGGGGCCAATATCAAGATTTTCTCCAGCCTGCTTGCTTTGACTCTGTATAACGAGAACAAAATCATGAATTCAGGCACCTCTGAAAGTGCCCTATTTCACCAGCAGTAAGCTGGTGTTTCTACTAACTAGTTTTTGACTGCATCTATGATTCCTTTCTTTTTTTTTTAAATCTAACTTCTATACTTGATGTGGAATTTTCTCATTCTACTGCATGCAGACTGTCCTCATCTAGCCCTTTGTCAAGGCCCTCCCACTGTATGGTGAAGAGAGCCTAGCCGAATGGGGTTGCGCGATGGCATTTTGAGATCTGCTTGGCATCCTTTTATTAGCCTTTTGAATTACCGAATTTTGCTCCTGAAGTCAACCAATCTGCATGTCTGTCTGCCCGAGCCTGATTTGCATACAGCGAATGCATGCCACAGACTAGGTCCACTGGTGGTCAGTGATGCATGGAAACAGGCCAGCCAATGCCAAGACGAAGGGTGTGGGGAGCACGCAATTATATTGGTCGACAGGAACCTGTTATTTATGACTATTCAGTAGGGTTCATGTGTCATGAATAATATTGTGTGAAGCAGATCTCAAAAGGGCCTCACGCCGTCGCTTTACTCGACCATTACAGCGAGAGGGCCTTAACAAAAGGCCAGTCCTCATCATGCTCATGGTCTTGAAAAGACATTGATAAAAATTTCTTTGTGTTCATCTCCTTTAAGCTTACGTTTGACCGAATCAAGAAAATCATCAATTTGAATAATAAGGGAATTTTGGAATACCCAGATTTAACAAGCCTTGAGATATTAATGATTGAACTACATTTGTACGTATTCAAATTGTAAATACATGTAATTCAAGTTTTAAAGTTGCATTTTACAGACCCTATATGTCCTAACCACCAAGTAAGAGACACAAAATCCTAATATATGCAGCCCAAATGCTTTGCATTGTAGGCTGGTCACGGTTTGGGCTGCATGAACTAAAGCAGTGTATGCATGTAGATGTTTCAACATATTTCTGTAAGCCCATATAGCATTTTTCACTTCAGAGCCATATTTACTTGAAAATAAGCGGTCATATCACCCGTGCCATGCCCAAACATAATTATGCACTTTCTTCAATGGGGATCAGTAGGCGTATAGGCTATAGCTTACTGAGATTATGAAATTTTTCTTTATTCTGATGGTAGATCTCCAAGAAGATGGATCCAGCACTGATGAGAGAGAGGGAGGCGTTCATGAGAAGGGCAATCGCTCAGCCTACCATTGAGAAGAAAAGACCCACTAACAAGGCATCCAGTTCATCTGAACCACCCAAGAAAAAGAGTAAACCTCAGCAGAACTTTTCAAGCCAAGGTAGATGATGCATATTTTAGATGTATTATAATCTATTAAGATAGTCCTTTAAGTTGTGTTAGATAGTTGTATTAAGATAGTCCTTTAAGTTGTGATACACAAGAGGAGCCCATACAAACAAGGGCTTTGCATGCATAGATGTTAATGAATGGTAGTGCTGTGTGTGTGTGTGTGTGTGTGTGTGTGTTTGTGTGTGTAACGATGGTAACATGAATGATGTGATCAAAGGCTGCATGCAAACTCTGTAAGTACTCTGCATGTCAATGTATTTCTACAAGCTCATTTAGCATTTATGCAATGTGAGGAGTAGGAGAAAGAGAAGTGAAGCTTGTACAATTTTATGTGTGTGTGTGTCTGAGAAAGTGAAAGTGTGTGTTATGTTTGTCAAGTGTGTTGCTCAGGAGTAACTATGCCTTCAAATGTGGACAGGGACACTATGCCCAAGTGTGGTCAAACAACAACTACAAACATCGAAACTTATAAAAATGAATCAATTGTGCTCTTATTCAAGTATGTACTTACATAGAAAAAAAAAGTCCTTATGTTTAGGGGTCAGCAGTGCATGCCAAAGGTACTGTATCATGACATAGCAAGTGAACGACACATTTAGCTTGTAATACAATCATTGTTCACACATAGGCAGAGTCAATCATTATTGAAGCTTACTTTACTTTATTTCCATTATTACACATCATACTTCAGGTTGGAGATTCATAGTCTATGTAAATATAGTCCTTCTCAAAGCTGATGTCTTTTAGTATACTTCTGTGGACTGAATAACATCACAGTGTGTAAGTTGGAAGCGTACCAATATCTCCTTCTTTAAGTTACTTTTAGGCACCATTGCCTTATTGGAAACTCTAGGCAATGTTTGAGTCTTTAGTTGGTATTGAATTTTATGAAGGTAAAAATGCAATTCTTGACAATTCATCAAACATCAGTAAACAGAAATTAACAAACCCCTTTGGACAAAAACAAAACAGAAAGAGATTATTCATAATACAGGAATATATGAGTATTCCCAACATTCACCAAGTTTCAGTCACCCTAGCCTCTCTATATCTTTCTGTACTTTACGTCTTTATCTCCATGTTGAATTAACACAGGCACAAGCTTGAATAGCACCAACTATAGATTTCAGTCTGGGAGCTCCAAGTACCGCTTTGGTGTGCTAGCCAAGATTGTCAATTTTATGAAGGTAAGCAGCGATTCTTTACCAGTTTATCAAACATCAGTAAGATTATAATGGCTAGACTGGTCTTCATTTTCTTTAGAATGCAGGTTTTATTTTATACACATACCTTTTTTTTGCATACATTTATGCATATAGATTATATTAGAGGGTTTTTCACGTAATGCTAATGATGTTTGATTAATTAGCAACGGAAAATGTGTGACAACATGTATGGGAAGGGTGAGAGAATAATATTTCAAGGTCATAACTTAAGTGATGTCATGTATAGTAGTGATGTGTCTAGTGCTTCCATGTGTCATGCACTAGCTTCCCAGTGTGAACACAGATTTATGGTACATTTTGGCCCCAGACCTCAAGGCGTATGACGATTCACAGAGTCCTCTGTGATATTCCCTTTTTTTTTTCTTCTCTTTTTTTTTTGCCACAATTTTATCTTTTGCAATCGGAAAGAAACTCTCTGAAGGAGTTGGCAACAAAATGGACAGCATGACTTGGAATTAGGATGATACAGACCTGAAATGTGTTCACTACCAAATGCAACATCCTGTAGAGGAGTTTACCTACCAGTGCAATAGTAGAAATAAGATGCATTTGTGTGGAAGTGTGACCCAGATTCTTTTTCTAACCACACAGGCCAGGCATCAGCAAGGTGACTCGTATCCACTGACCATTGATGAGATCATGGATGAGACGAATCAACTGGACATTGGCCAAACAATCAAGACCTGGCTGGTCAATGAGGTGAGTTTCTGTGGCCATTCGATCCCAGAAGCAGCCTTTCTTTGTTTAGAATTGCTCTTGGTATTCCAGCTATTTGATGTAATATGAAAATGCTTTGTTTCCTAGCTTTGTTTGTTTGTTGTTTTTTTTGGAGGAGATATCCAGACATTTAATAGTGAATTCAAACTTAAGAATTATACTGTAAGGACTTTAAGAAAAAAAGGTGTGAACTGAATGTGAGGAAAATGCAGGTTTTATTTCACTAAGTCAAGATCATTGTATTTTGTAAGCATACCTCTGCTGGGCACCTGGGTCCAGGAGAAAAGGTGAGGGGGTTAAAAGTTCAGAGCAAGAGGACAATCTACAATATGTTTGTGTCCTGGATTTAGATTATTAATTTGAATTGTGTAGAAACATACCTACTGTATAAAACATGGCACCATAATTTTGAATGGAGTCAGAGTGTTTTTATTCATTTATTGTGGACAATGAATTATTTTCTTCTCTTTTGATTAATTTACATATTCTTCGTGTGTACAATCCAAACCAGTGCAGAACATATCAATTACCAGTTTCCTGGATTGTGCCAATCCAAAGAGTATGGCTCTAACACTGTTGGCCAAGAATGTGATATTCATGTTTGTTGGTAAATATGAAAAATATAAGCATGGTCACGACATTATGGAGACCTCTTCCCATACCACGACCCCATGCCATAACTCCACTGAAAGATGGTTTTTGCTCATTTTAGCTCAGACAGAGTGATTCTTTTTTTCAAATGTTTTGTTTTGTTCATGTCACAATGCAGGCCCTGCCAAACAACCCCAAGATCAAATTTGAGGATGGCAAGTACGTCTTCCAGCCAGCTTACAACCTGAAGAGCAGAAAGGACCTGCATCGCCTTCTCAACAAACGAGACCAGCAGGGTCTGGGGGGAATCATGATGGATGACGTCATGGAAAGCTTACCGCATGCTCAGGTTGGCCTCAAGGTGAGACATCTTTGTCTAGCTACTTTAAAAGTTTTACGGAAATACTGGTCAGTGATTGGTCATAATGCAATCATGTAACTAATGCAGCAGGGATTGAAATATTTATGTTCCTGGAGTAACATCATGTCAGGAAATATAGTTCCAGACTCGCTGCCACCAGCTGGGGTCTGTTTCATGAAGTCATCGCATAAAAGTTTTTACATAAATCTCAAAATGGCCAAAGTCACTCATATGTAGCTATGAGAGACTTTCAAAGAGAAGTATAATCCATTTCATGAAGTCTCTCACAAGTGTGTCCTATGAGAGATCAAGTCTCGCATAGGACTTTCATAAAACAGACCCCAGGGCTAGAATGAAATGGTGATTATTTGTGTCGACCATATACTGTAAACAATATCATGCTCTGCTGGATAAGATGAATTCCACCTTTTTTTTTTTCATTCAGTGGAATCAAGCTATGACAATGTAACATATAAAAAGCAAAAAAATGAGTAAACTTTTAGTTTTACACTTGTCTCATGTCACATGAACTGCGATAAAATGTCCAGTTTTACAATGAAGCATTGTAATATTGCTTCGTCTATTGTTAAAATGCAATACTTGAGAGTGCCTTTGGAGTTATGATTTATTGTGTAAATTATACAAGATATCATTCTTGGAGAACAAAGATGAAGCTGAGCACATGAAGGAACAACATTTGAAAGACACAGTGCTACATAATGGTATGAGGTAAATACACGGCAAAATTTTGAAAGCATTCTTGAGCAACAGAATCAAACAGTTTTACCACCATAGTCATAAGAGAAAGAGATAGACCAAAATGGGGGGGGGGGGGGAGAAGTATACTGTAAAACAAGGAATGTTCACGTGCAATTTAATTTCGTGAATTTTGCGAGAGCCAAGATCCGCAAAATTAAAATGCACATGAAAGTTTTTGTCTACACTATACGCATTTAATGTTACAGGCAACTCTCGAAAATTTCATGCCGCGAAAAAGGCCGCCAGCTCCAATTCGTGAAAATTTCATGCCACAAAAATATTGTGTTTTACAGTATAGGATTGGAGAAAGAAGAGAGGTGGAAAGGATTGGCAAACATATATGAATCAGTAATGGAGTATTTGTAAAAAAGAAGTGGTATATTTTCTGAGAATTCATCATTGGTGCTGAAAGGGAGAATCAATATCATTGCACTTTTTAATTTCAGGTCGCAGTTACTTTTTCCAGTCACCCAGTCAGTAGCACTAACATATATTGTACAGACAAATGCATACCCACACACGTGCCATTGAAATAGTAAAGACAACCAAAAGAGTGAGCTTGAGAGAAATAGGGAATGTTTGTAAACGTAGCAGCAAATAGTAATTTCAAAAAGCCGGGAAGGTGGCGTAGAAGTAGATACTCCAAACTTGTGCAAACCATAATTATGCCTATTGAATGTCATGAGAGAAATGTTTACAAATGCCTTGAAAATCATGTTGAAGCTTTACTTCAAAATATCCTTTAAAGTAAGAAATAAAAGGGTGCAGGTAAAAGAAATTGGAAGTATGTTTGAAAAATAACAAAATATTTCATAATTATTTTTGTTTCATTTTGTGTGATGTGTGACAAAATATGATTTATGGGTAATTCCAAATACATTCTGAGAGGGCAAACTTGCATGTGACACATAATAATTTTCTGCATTCTGTCACGTTTTACATCAGAAACTGGCAGAACACCTGATCATCTTAACACGTCCAGACAAGAAAAAAGTGGTGTACTTCAATGACAAGACGTTCAAGCTACAAATTGATGAAGGTGAGAGGAAAGATTACACATGGCTATCAGTAGAAACCGATTTCTGTTGTTATATCTCCTCTGGTTTTATTATAGACTATAAAGGAACTTCTTAGTCTTAGTTATCACATGATCTGTGGAAGGTGACAAAGTTGTGTGCATGTATCACATTATTTGTCATATGAGCAAGCTCATTTTTTTTTTTTTTTTTTTGAGTTGATTACCCTCCACCTATGCCTTATACTTGCACTTTTCAACCCGTTGGCCGCGAATCTCTCTCAGATGGGCAGCGATGTTGGCCTTAAAAAAAAATTGAATAAATAATTAATTGTATTCGATCTAACTGGGTCTTTATCAAGTATAACAACCAAAATGGGTCTCCTCATGGTTAAGGGGCACAGCCGTATACCACTCTACCACTTTTTTAACCTGCTGCAGAGCAACGAGGTCAAATGAGAATACTACCAGACACCCACTGAAATTATTACCCATGTACTTATGTGCTAGAAAGCTTCATATGTAATCCATATGATTGTCATGCTAAACGCTCCTCTGTGTTTGTGTGTGTACGTGAGTATGGGTGTGCAGAGCAATGTCTTGATGCATGCTTACTTCTTTCCCTCTCCATGTGTTCACCTAGAGTTCAAGGAGCTGTGGAATAGCACACCGGTAGATTCTCTTGATGAGGAGAAGATTGAAGATTATCTGAAGAAGCAGGGTATTAACTCCATGCAGGACCATGGACCCAAGAAATTTGTAAGTCCAGGGCCTGTCCCTTCTCGAACAAATCTCTTTA
>NC_092698.1:27327446-27537446 GCF_964275005.1 Diadema setosum | reverse complement strand
GCTGCTCCGTGAAACATTTTGCCTGCTAAATATAAAATGACATGTGTGAACACAATAGACACTGCCATTTTGTCATCATCACGTTTTGTTCTTACCTTCTTTTTTATACAAATTTTGGCGAGCGAGCGCAGCGAGCGAGCCGAAAATTTTTGTATTTCAGCTCACAGAACATAGAATGTTTGTGTGAACACAATAAACATTGTCGTTTTGTCCGCGTCATCATGTTTTGTTTTTATCTTGTTTGATTTGGTTTTCTGCCCCCCCCCCCCCCTTACCATTCTCCCTCCCCCTTCCGGGCGAGTTTTTTTTTTTCTTCTTCTTCTTCTTCTTTTTCTTTTCTTTTTTTCTTCTTCTTCTTCGTTTTTTTTTTTTGCGCCCCCAAGGAGTGGCGCCCGGGGCACGTGTCCCCCTTGCCCTCCCCCCCCCCCTAGATACGCCACTGGCTGCAAAGAGATCCACTACCTTTAAGTTAGAAGAGAGATAAGTAAATAATGATAAAATAAACAAACAAAAAAGAATGAGTTTCTTTTGTAATACTATCTGACAAACTTTTTACTTTACCATTTTACTTTACCATTTTACTTCATAGCTCAGCACTTTCCATTCTCTCTCATACCCTCTTACCCATTACATTTATATGAAATACAACTAAAATGAGTTTGCGTGCCTGCATAATACTCTTTGGAAATTATAAGTGAAAATTTTTTTTAGGTTTTGGCTCACTTTAAAATGAGAACCAATAGAACTGTCACAACATGAGAAAATGTATAAGTAATAATCAACACTACATTTCCGAATTTGGCCTGCAAAGAAATCCGCTACCTGTAAGTTAGAAAAGAGATTAGTAAATAATGATAAAATAAAAAAGAAAGAAAAGAATGAGTTTCTACCGCTGTATCCAGAACAGAGCCTGAAACGGTGCAGGCTCAAGAAATCGTTTGTACTATAATACGTCTTGAAGTACTGTGTCATACTGTTGACTCAGACTTCTACAAAGCTGTAAGTGAGAATTGTAATCCAATCCGACTCATTTTGTCTCTCCTGATCGTTCGTAAGAAATGCTAATTCATGACCACCTTTTCACAATTTGATTGGAGCATGCATTCATATTGGAAAATAGTTGACATAATAATCTATCCCCAGGCATTATCATGCCAACATGTACTTATATACATGTACTATATCTTTGTGAGACGTAGATATAAAATGTCTCAGGTTTTCGATTATAGTTATAATTTCGAGGAAATTTCTTTAATTCTTATCATAATAAAAACATTATACGTAAACTTGAGGCTATTAGATTTTCATCCACTTACCTCTGTTCCTGTGAAAAAATGCAAGTGTCAACCTCAATGTCATCCACGAATCGCACGTACTCGGGCGGCCAGTGGAAAAAAAAAAAAACACCGGTCACACGGGCCAAGGGCCATGGCATGCAGTGCCAATATAATAATAGCTCGCACAAATTGATACATAACATTTGTGTTTGTGTGCATGGGGACGATCCGATGGTTCATACAACAAAAGGGTTTCGTACAATTATTTTTAACATTGTTAAACGTACTCTTCCACATTTACGTAGCATAATAATGTGTCTTTATATTTATTTGGATTGTTATCTTGAGAATTGCTAAAAACCGTTATTATGAAAAATTGGACCTTTCAGAATTTGGGGGGGTGCGTACGCACCCGACGCACCCCCCCTGGCTACGGGCCTGCTGACCATACATACATGGTTATGAATAGTGTTTATGGGTCAATTATCATAATTCTAAAAGAGAACTGACACGAGGCCTATTTACACTTGCTTGGAAAAATCGCGACATTTGGGTGCAAGTTGCTAAGCAACTACACCCAAACGCCCTCGAAACATCGCCAGAAAAATCGCCATCCGGAGTGCGATTTTTTAAAACATCGCGATGTTTGAGGCGAAGCGTAGCGAGTGTAAACCCAAGCTGCAGAAATATCGCGATTTTTCATCGCGTGCCTTTCGGTATCGGCTTGCACCGGGAGTTTACGTGCGCTCCCGATCCCTCTTTGGAACATGTAGAGAGTACGTCGGCCGCTGGCCAGAGTACAGGGTACATGCTGTACAGGTAAACGGCCGATCCTCAGCTCATGGTCTCTCACCTCCCTGATGAAACTATATTGTAGGCCTATACGAAAACTAGTAACAAACCTGAAGTTCTCCAACCATTGTATCATCACCCCATGACGACTTAACAAAATAACGTTCTCCCAGAAATGCGTTGATTTGGGAGTGCCCATACTGCTCTCAGTATACATTGATTTTGTGGAATACAGGAGTACATAACAAGTGTCAGCAAAACAATGGTGAGTTCTTGCTGTCGTCTGATGAAATGCCAGTCCTAAAAACGAATCTTTTACTTCTCACTTTCGTCATATCGTCGAAATTTCATGATCCTCCTGAATGCTACTTTCATCAACTTTTCCATACTAAGTTGAAGTTTTACACACCTGCTACGTATGTGATCTAATATAGCAAGCTACTGTATATAGTTTTACCGTAAGTTTACATTCTCGAGAAACACAAATCTATGTATGCATTGGACTGACAAAAAGCCCTGGCTCAACGTTCCAACCAGCTAGCTAGCTAGCTGTGAGCAAAATAGACTGCACTGCAGTGAATACGAATAGCCCGCGCTTCCACTCGTCTACTGTGTTGAAGAGAGGTAAATTACACATGCGCACTACCGACCAATAAATGGCAATGTTTCGTGAAGCTCAAACTTCGCATGCTTTTGCACAAGTGTAAACAGTGGAAACAAAATATCGCGATTTCAAAAATCGCGCTGTCAGTAGGTGTAAATGCGGCTACTATGCCACATGGATGCCTGTTCTGATCTGATCAAGGGGTGCAATCAAAACCTCGACATCTGTGGTAATGACCAAACCTTGATAAAAGATTTTCAGCTAGAAATCAAGACAAAGCTCACGATCCAAATCTCAAGAATCAAGGTAGCACAATTTCAGAGAGGCATTCTGAACATTTTCATCAAGACCTCACATAAAGGAAGCTTCAGATAAAAATGCCTGCTTTGACAAGCTGCTGCACTTTGCTTAGAGAAAAAGAACTGGATGAAATAATTGATTAAAAACACTCCCGATCTAAAACAAAAACAAAAACAAAAACAAAAAACGAGTAAGTTTCTTTGATCATTTCATGCAGAGTTTGCAGTTCGAATAGTGAATTGTACAGTAGTAGAGGTTCATAACCCATGAAAACTATGTGATATGGATTACAAAGACACTCAAGAAACAGTGTTTTTGATTTTGACATTGTGACTGACCCAAGTTCAAAAGCAGCACGAATCATTAGACAGAATTATGTCTAGCCTTTAATAGTTGATGAAGCCAGAAAACAACATACGTGCAGATGCCTTTCATAGTTTCATCAGCAAGTGATGAGGTAGCTGGTCCATCTCTAGCACCATCAACAAATATTCTACTGTCATTCCTCCTAAACCTAGACCTATGTCGAGTTCTGGTTCTACTACTAGTGCAGGACCAGGGCCAGGGCCAGGTCCTTCTGCAGCTCTCATATCAGTGATGGGAGACAGAAGAGACTGTGTTGTCACAAAGCTCACATTCTCAGTCATCACCACAACTGTTGTCTCAAACAAGTTTGCCTTAGACCAAAACTGGCAGTAGATTTCTACCATTTTCATAATTGTCATGACAAAATCTAGATTGAATACACACTGTTCTACTATCTATGAATTTGATGTCTGGTGATATTGATATCAGAGATGCCATGCTCCATGAAAGAACGAAACGCTGGGATTTATGTGTGGCTTGATTGAATACCACTAGTGCGCTGTCATCACACACTTTTTAACCGAAGTGAGCTCCACGACCCAGAAGTCATTTTGCTGTTTACTGCAGTTTATTCCGTGCAGATGTCTATGTAATGTTATATAATGTAAGAGATATTGGCATATTATAGAACAGATATTGATTGTTAATGAGGTACAATTAATTTGACACAGAACTTGTACTTATGTTTTCTTTTTTATTTCTAGGTGCATAGAGATCATTTAGACATATAAATGCTCTACTGTTCAATTTTATCTCTATCAAATATGCAAGCATATACGTAACTATGAGCTATGGGATTATTGTCTCTTTGTGACTCAGCAATGACTTTGAAATAGTCAATATCACAGATCTTATTCACTAACATACCCCAGCTCGAAGCCTGTGCTCTCCTCACTAAAGTTCCTATCTGTGCAATCTGTTAAACCCAAACATATGGCAATAGGGCCTTCTCAGCATCTGCCCGTTCCCTTGAATTCCTTACTGATAGAAATATGGAAAAACTATACAGTCAACTTCGGATACCTCGACGTCGGATAAGCCGAATATCACTTACCTCGGGGGCAAAATGAAAGTCCCGATTGTTCCTATGGAGTTTGCGTGTATTAAAATTCGCGTAGCTCGAAGAAATAACTCGAAGTTCGGTTACCTCGAAGTGAAATCTACTGCCCCGATCTTAATTAACTTATTGTTTTTCCCAGCATGTAGCTCGAATCGAATTGCAACATCACTCGGCATCTCCGATTAAGCGCGCGTGGACAGCGAAAAAGACGTCACAAATCTTTTCACACTCGACTGTAAATATTCCCGACCAGAACAATCGCGCGCCCAAAGAAATACCTGGTACACAGCTGACAAGAAAAATCCCCAACACCTACCTACATACGTACACGGTATGCACATAGCACCCTTGCCAATGGAGTGCTTACGATAGCACTATGCTCTGCCCATCATCTTCTTTTCTTTAACCACTGTGTTTTAATTCTTGATCATGATAGTCATACCGCGCGCGTAGATTTCTAAACCGTCGTGGCGCACCTGCGTAGGTGTAGGGTGTTGACAGTTATATCTTTGGCATTAATCACGGTCCACTGTCCAAACATCGATCTCCTGCGTAGTGCCCTTTTTTAACTTTTTTTTTTTGACTTTCACGAAGTATGTTTCATTTATTCTTCCCCGAGAACGCAAGCACTGATTTTTTTTTTCCAGCAATGCGATTATGAAAATATTGTGGAATATGATGTGGAAGTATAGGCCGAGCATAATGAAGAATAGAATAGACAGGGCTCCACACTAACTTTAATTACGGGCCACCAGTATCACTGATTTTTATTTTTTGGTGGTCGAATTTACTCGAAATTAAAATCAGAGAATCCAATCATCTTATTTTGTGTTTTAAGATTTAGCAAATAGGCATATAGATTATTATAAAAGTTGATACCTAAAAATTTAGGAGGTCAAAACTTACGTTTGAAATGAAAAAGTGGGAGCATTTGCCGACATCTGTTAGCATCCGACATTTGTTTTAGCATTGTAAAGAGCCGAAAGTTACCGTTATTCATTTCTTATTGTAAAAGCAATCATCCAACATTTATTAGTCTGTTAGCACCTTACGGAGCCGAATATTACCGTTAATCATTTTTAAATGTAAAAGCAAACAACCGACATTCATTTTAGCATCCTACGGAGCTGAATGCTATCCTTATCCATTTCCAAACGTGAAAGCAAACATCCGCTATTTGTTTCAGCATCTAACTGAGCGGATTAATACTGTTAATCATTTCCAAATGTAAAAGCAACAATCTGTCATTTATTTTTGCATCGTACGAAGCAGAATATTACCGTTATTCATTTCAAACATACGACATTTATTTTATCATCGTACGGAGCCGAATTTTACTGCTGTCCACTTCCGAAAGTTAAATGAATCATTCTGACAATATTATTTTATCATCGTGCGGAGCCGAATGTTACTGTTTTTCATTTTTGAACGATGAAGCTGACATCAGACGTTTATTTTACCATCAAACGTAGCTGAATATTACCGTTATTCATTTCGAAATGTAATAGCAAATATCCGATACTTTTTTTTTAGTATCATATGGGGCAGAATATTACTGCTATTCACTTTCAAACATGCCAAACGTAAAAGCAATATGTATTTTAGCATCTTCCGGAGCTGAATGTTATTGCCATTTACTTTCGATCGTAAAAGCAAACATCCAGCATTTATTTTATCATCGTAAAGAGTTGAATGTTATTGTTACTCATTTCCGAACGTCAAAGCAAACATCAAACATTAATTTTACCATTGAACGCAGCTGAATGTTACTGTTATTCATTTCGAAATTTAAAAGCAAACATCAGACAGCTATTTTAGCATCGTATGGAGCAGAATGTTACTGGAACTTCCGAACATAAAAGCGATCATCTGACATTTATTTCAGCATCTTCCGGAGCCGAATGTTATTGTTATTTCCTTTCGAAAGTATAAGGAAACATCCGACACTTATCTAACCATCGTACGGAGTTGAATATTGATTTTCATTTCCGAACGTCAAAGCAAATATTCGACATTTATTTCAGCGTCTTCCGGAGCCGAATGTTGTCCTTAATCATTTCCGAACGCAAAATCAAATATCTGACGTTAGTTTTAGCACCATACGGAGCTGAGTCTTATCGTTTTTCATTTCCAAAAGTATGAGCAAACATCCGACATTTATTATAGTATCTTACGGAGCCGCGATTTTTACCGCTGTTCATTTTCAAAAGTAAAGGCAAGCATCCGACTTTTTTTGGTGGCGCGATAGGGCCACCAAAATCTTCATTTCTGACATTTTGATTTCAATTTCGATTTTCATTCAATTCATTCACATAAAAGTCGATTCAATTCCAATTGACAAGCATGCAAACAATCGGTAGGCACTAAAACAGATACCATGTTGAACATCGATAAACGTCGGATAAGTCGAAGAAAATTCGACGTACGTACGCGTACCTCGAATTTCGCGTACCTCGAATTTCACGTACCTCGAACCATTTTCTTCGGTCCCGACGAATTCGAGGTATCCGAAGTTGACTGTAGTTGCATTATTCAAGACTGTTCTTAAGTCACACCTGTTTCATAGGTGTAGAACGTTAGTAGAATTTTTGCAGTTACTCAACATACTGTTAAAAAGTTATTTCATAACTTTTTTAAATTATTACATAGTAATTAATTTATTCTTGTTATGTATCTGAATCTCACTACATGCATGTACAACACATAGAGAATTAGTTGATTATTATGTACTATATAAATCACATTAGTATTGCTATCATCATTATTATTGTTATTATCCTTATCATTATCATTATCATCATTATTCTATATTAGTATAATGCCTTTGCATCGCCAATCTCTTCCATGACATAAACTTAGATTTAGCCATCATTTGAAGCAGTATGGATGGAGGTTGTGTAATCCCACAATTATGGGAAAACTAATTGAAAACAGTCATTGAGGCACGTGGTGCCAATTGGTTTATAAATGAACATTTCAAATAAGACAATGTACCTATTGTAAGGTGCTTATTAGAGTAACTGTGCATTGAAAAATCATATGAATTTATTGTAATTGTCTGAGTGTATGATAGACTAAGTTATGTCAACATTCTATTGATTGCATTTTCCGTACTTTTTTTTTTTTTGTACTACATGTATAGATCTTATAAATACTTGTTATTCAGTTCATTTTAGTAACTTTTTATTTTCATTCATGGTCATACTTCAGGTTTGACGTTTTCTTTTTTACAAAAAAAAAAAGTGAATCAGAATCTCATTTACCATTTTAAATATATAACATCAGAATATTTCACGGAAGTGTAAGACTTATATTTATCAGATCTTCCATGTAACAGTTCATGCCAAAGTATGGAAAAAAGAAAAACTTAGTTCACTGAATATTTTTTCTAAAAAAAACAAACAAACAAACAAATCTGTTCCTGATTTGCAGAGGTTGCTGTTATTGCTCAGATCTGATCTAGCTAAAGATGTACAAAACTTAGTATCATAAATCTGCTTGCTAGATCCTGCAGTATGTATTAGGTTGGTTTTTTTAGATACCTTTTTATTGTTAATAACTTTAAAAACTGGTCATTTTCATAATTATTTAGAATGTAGAAAACAGCAGAGAGCAAAATTTTATTGGCTTAAAGTGTTTTTGTAACTCCTTTTATTCTTCTTTTTTGTAATAAGATGTATCTTTCAAAGCAAAAACAAGAATTAAATTTTTAGTTTGACATTGTTTTTTAATGGGTAGTGAGTGATAATTCAGAAAAGAAATACAATAGGGAACAGAAATAATGAACACAAAGTTCTCACTTCATATCCAATTGAGAGGGACTTTTTATATTTCTTTTCATCTGATTTTACTCTATCTATCTATAAAGTCAACTTGGACATAGCATGGAAGAAAACATGTCCTTGCTTGCAGCAGCTGACGACACATGTATTAATAATTTTCCTGTGAGATCTTTGGGGGGCTTTTGTGAAGCTCAATTTGAATGACAGCTGCTAGCTGGGATGGGCAACAAAGTTTCCACAGTACTGATTGATATGGATGATAGGGAAATGCTGATTTCTCTTCAGTCTTTCCTCTTTACACACACACACACATATATAAATCTCAAAAAGATCACAGAATTTACATAAACTTTGGTGTGTACAGTGCTCACATGATAGTTGGGAACACCACTTAAAAACAAAATTCAATGTAATAAACTTCTTTTTTTTTTTTTGGTCATTGACATGTACTATTTCTTTGCTGTTACACAACTAATGCAGAACAGGAAATATCGGGATCAAGTTAATGAGACTCTTTTTTTTTTTTTTTTTACTTTTTTTTTTACTTTTTGGTCCATATTGTAATAAGAATGAGTATTTTTTTTTTTGTGTTGTATATATCAAAAGGAAGTTAGAAACCAGATGTATGTTCTACTTTTAGGCATATCTTAATATTTTTACATGCTAATTAGATTTTTAGTTTGTATGTACAATCAATTTCACAATTTTTAATTGTTTCATATTTACACTCAGTTTTCAGTGTGTAATTCACTGTAATTTTTAATCATTGTAAAGCATAAACAGCAATTCAGCCTGCATGTTGGCTATGTTTTACTGTATATGTTTTTATCAATAAATTGCTTCAATTCAATTCAAATCAGTTCAATTCAATTCAATTCAATTCAATTCAATTCAATTCAATTCAATTCAATTCAAATCAATTCAACATTAATGACAAATTCCACTGAAATAATCACAGGGATTTCCTTTCCTTTCCCAGAAGGATTATTTTCTAACCAATCATGGATAAATCCTGTTTACTGCACAAATACTTGCCACTGGGCCATCTGCTTTTACTCATACCTGCATATCAGTACATCTGTACATGTAGTGTGAGTGTATTTGTGTGGGCACATGTGTGTACATCTAGTTCTGTTAGTGTGTGACAGAGAGAGAGAGAAAATGAGACCAGAAAAACAGGTAAATTGTAAAATCATACAGTGTACGTGTTAGCAGCAATGCACATATATATTAGATATATATATTATTTATTTATTATTTTTTAGTGGGGGGGGGGGGGGCACTGGCATTGTCAGTATTGAGTTTTATGTATGATGATTTCCATGGGCTGATTCCAGTCTCTGCTTGAATGGAAAGAGTTTCCATTACGGTTTAGCTTGTCTCCCAATCCCTCCCGACTAAGTGGGGGCTACTGTACTGTATTTCGTCAGCTGTGACCGCAGTACTCTGGTCAAGAAGTTGGTGATTGGTGCAGATGATAGGGAAGTGCAAATTTTTCTGCAATCTGTCCTCTTAATAAGCACCAACTTGTATCTCAAAAGATAACAATATACATGCAAACTCCAGTGCACAGCCATATCTGCTATTTTCCTTCACTCCAGTAACTACAAAGATGACCTACAAGTGCAATGATGTTTATTAGAAAATTGACATCACTGTAAAACTTTAACACACACAAAAAAAATCTTGACAGAATTTTAAAATTCTCTTTTGATGTGCAAAGTTTCGTAGGTTCATGGTGATATTGAGTAGAACCGCATTTACAATATAGATGAGGTATGCATCATTGGCTCAAATGTTTCCTACTGACCTGCTCACACATTTTTTAATGATTTTTTTTAATTTTTTTTTTTTTAGTTCTCTTTCCCATTCAGGCATGAAACTAAAAAAAAAACCAACTACATGAGTCTGTTCTATTAAATTGTTTGTGTCATGATAAGTTAGCTTTGATGACTTGTAGGGAGGAAAGATTGTAATAATATGTAATGTGATTGTTTTTATTTTTTGTGGTAAACCAATGGGGAAAAGTAAGATGACATGACCTCATTCAATTTGCATATCTGTATGGAACAAGCACTGTATATATGCCATATATTTAGTGAGACTAATTTTTCGCAAATTGGTACTTCCTGACAATTTCATGAGTAGTTAAATTTGCAATCAGGAAGGACAGTAATGAAAAGAGAAATGTATGCAATGCATGTCACATTTATGTCCCATGTAGCATCCAATTTGCTAAATTCACGAAAAAATGAATACCTGGTGAAATATACGGCAATAGGCCTACAATATCTGGACTCCATGAAAACACCAAATTCTGCACTGTATGAATGGTATGGATGAAACTTGTACAATTAAATCACACCCCCCTGAACAATGCACAGGGGATTCAATCCACTGGTTTTGTCAGTTTATTACATACACAGACACAGACATCACAAATATTAACCAATTCACACACATACACACACACATATATGCACACAAAGGATCAGCCTTCACTGGGTGTGTCTGTACTGTATTCTTATCTTATGGTGTGGAAATGTAAATTATGCAAAGTATTTTTTTTCTCTCTCTCTCTCTTAGACACAGAATTAGAGGAAGCCAACTTCCATTGTATTGGGACAAGAGCATAGAATTTATTTGGAATGTAAATTAATAGTAAATAAATCAAGCATTGCAAACAATTCCATACTTGCCAACTCTACCGCATTTGGCGGTAGACTACCGCTTTTGAAAGATTTCATTAGCATTCAAGCTAGTGCTGCTCGCATAGGCATCCTGGATTCTACCGCTTTCTCAAATGAAAATGTTGGCAAGTATGCAATTCTTCATTAAAAAATACCACTGATACTCATCCCTTGTACCCAAATTTTAAATTCACAAACACCCACAAGCATTGGCAAAATTTTGAAACTCGTATGTATGATAATTTAAAAAAAAAAAAAACAACAACATATATAGGTCACAGATGATGAAAACGATGATTACTTGACGTTATAGCACTGACTGATGAGAAGACATTCAGCTTAACCATGGACAATGTCGAACACGTCAACTGGCACAATTTGATCACTACAGTGCTATGGGCAGTGGCGATAAGATTCTGAAGCATTTGATGATTGCCATATTTCTAGGTCAAGTCAAATCCAGACTGACCACTTCAATGATCAAAAACTAGGATCAGCTGTTGTTGTTATGCCTTGAAACTAAGGGGAAAAACAGGACGATTACGCATGTGTTTGTTGCGAAATTTGACAATCTAAATGCCCGTAGTTATCACCTGCAGAATCACCGCTTCAGTGACTCAATAGAAATTGTATTTTTCATAAAGACAGTTTTGCCAAAAATAATCTCATGCAGCTCTGCCAAACACACATTGGCCATTTCCCCTCCCCCGCCCCATCCCATGTGATTAATACTGTCAATGCTGCAAAAACAAAGGCTAGACTTCATGATTGCATAAAGCATATCACATGGTGCGTGCATGCACAAATAGTGCCACATATGGCCAAGCGTGATTGACAAGCCTGAAACAGCTCAAAATGTCAGTGAGACCAACAGTGCATGACCCGAAGGTGTATTGCATTTATTGTATTAAATGGATTCACGCATGGAAGATGGTTATCCCATTGTCCTCTTCAGTATTTTTTCATGAAATATGCTCAAACATTTTGCTGCCCAATGCTGCCATAGACCGTCACAGTGGCGGATCCAGAGGGGGGCGCAAACGGCGCACGCCCCCCCCCCTTTATTTTTCGTTAAAAACAAAAGAAATGAAAAGAAAAAAATGAAATGAAACCCGCAAGTGGCACCAGAAATATTAGTCACGCCCCCCCCCCCCCCTCCTTTACAGAATTCCTGGATCCACCCCTGTGTCATGCTTTGTAGAAGTAGTAGAAGCAGAAAAGGTATTGAACTCACACACAGTCAAAATGCAGTCTATGTTCAAGATGGGATGATATATTCCATTACCTATCCACTCAGATACATGGGTGAAAAAAGAAGAGGACAACAGTTACTCAAGCATTGTATCACTGAGACGCTTTGCTCATACAGTTGTAACTGTGCAATAGTTCTTCTGATTGAAACAAAAGAAACAAAGCTCTATCGCTATGTTTCCTGTTGACAAAATAACTTGATGCAATTCTTAACGTTTACGCTTACTATAATGTTAATATGCTTAATATGATCAAAATCTTGATGTGATTCTTTAAGTTTATGCTTATTATCATTTCTAGCAGTAGTAGTAATAATAGTAGAAGTGGTAGTAGTGTTATCATTATGACTGATTTCATTTTATGCAATATTGAATTTCAGCATGCTTCCAATAATTTCCTGCAAGGCTGGCACTTCCAGGAAGAAATTGAAAAAAAAAAGTGAAACAGAGCAAACCATAAGTCTGACATCATGCATGAAATTGCTGAAAAATACAAAATACCATCCCATATCCCATGAAAAATGCTGCAGAACAGAACAGCACACTACCAAAAACAAAACAAAAGCATAAGGATATGACCCCAGCAGCATATTGTCCTGGTTCCCGTGTCATAAAATTGTTATTAGTAACAACTGCCACATTTCTATGACAAATTTGCTCTAAGCCAATCAGATGCAAGGGTTTCAGTAGCTTGTAACAAATATTGTAACTTGTTCTTGATAACAAGTTTTATGAAACGGGGCCCAGGTCACTCTTGATCTTTCTGCTTCACAACAGGTAAACACAAAGGCATCCCATGGACACATGGTACGCTACCTGACACAGTTTTGAAACTTTCCTTAACTAAAACCACAAAAAGAAAACAAGCACAAAAAAAAATGTACATTATGTTTATCAGCATTAGTGACAGCATCTAGATGAAATAATAAAAAAAAAATAACAACCTTGTCATGCAAATTGTTCGTTTGCATAATGTCGGATGGGGCATTTTCTATACAACCACTATCATAAGAGGCTTTACAAAATTCACATGATTCTGAAATCATATTCAATTTTCAATTATTAAAAATACCTGTACAATGCAATCCAACAATGATGTCCAGTCATTGTCGGATAAACATTATCTGATCAAGCACAACACTAGCTTGAGGTTTTGATAGGGATACACACAAAGAACTGTTGATGTACTAGCGAGCTCTTCAGATTTGCGATGTTATAAAGTGTTTATGATGTGCTTCCTCTGGGTTGGTCGATGGGAAAAGATATGTCATGCATGTGCAGAACATATTTTTCCTAATACTGTATAAGCTGTTATTTTCGCAAAGGTTTAATTTTTGCGAATTTCGTGAATCACAGTTGGACCGCGAATTTAACAACACACGAAAATGTCACCATGCACTAAGGTAATAGTGCGCTTATGAAGGTCTCTGTGTCAATTCACGAAAATATCCATGATCTCCTCATTCGCAAAAATATCTGTATGCGAAAATAACAGCGTATACAGTGGCTACGTTTTAGGATTAGCATCACGGCTCACTAATATTACTATGAGGATTGACATGATATTTTTATGTTTGATTATTCGAATGATGGGGAAACAATGAAATGTGTGGAAAATTAATGCTGCAACCAGTGATTGTAATGGCAGCCCATTCCGATCTGATTGTGCATGATCAGCAATTCTTTGCATATCTCTTAGTTAGGAGGAAGATCAGCACTATCAGCAAGAATGGCTGGTTTGGCAGGTGTGGGAGAAAAAAAACAAAACACAGAAAACAACAACAAAGAGCCCCCACTCCATCAGCCATGTGCAGCAGCACATCATCAAACAAAAGTGCATGACCCAGTCCAGCACATATCAGTGATGCTATTTGTTTATTCAACTCCCTAACCTCACCTGACCCCGCGTTCACATTGGTCCCCGCGACGCGGGGACAGCCACAAGAGATCTTATCTTTTTTACGACTGACCGTTCACATTGGTATCTCATCTGTCCCCGAGCTGTGGGGGCATTTTGGGGCTTGGAGCGAGCTCTGCCACTTGAATCCAGGCATAGCGCATGCGCACATTTGATGACGACAGCTGGACGCTATCAATTGCGCCCCAAGGTCACTCTCCCCTCCAAATCTTGTCCCCGTACCCGACTTGCTTCGCGGGGACGAGGGGACAAGTCCCAGCGAGCGTTCACATTCCCCGCGTCGCGGGGACAGCCTCAAGAGATCTTATCTTTTTTACGACTGACCGTTCACATTGGTATCTCATCTGTCCCCGAGCTGTGGGGGCAATTGGGGCTTGGGGCGAGCTCTGCCAGGCATAGCGCATGCGCACATTTGATGACCACAGCTGGACGCTATCAATTTCGCCCCAAGGTCACTCTCCCCTCCAAATCTTGTCCCCGTACCCGACTTGATTCGCGGGGACGAGGGGACAAGTCCCAGCGAGCGTTCACATTATGGTTTTGGAGGAGAAAGTCCCACAGCTCGGGACTTTCCCCGCGGCGCGGGGGACAATGTGAACGCAGTGATTATGGTTTTTGAGGAGAAAGTCCCACAGCTCGGGACTTTCCCCGCGTCGCGGGGACCAATTTGAACGCGGGGTCAGATGGTAATGTACCCACCTGGAAGTACAATGCTTTCCCTATTTGTTCATTAATTCTACCCTTTCCTTGCCTTGATGATCATGAGTAGGGTGCTACGTAGCTTAGTCTTAGTACTGGGCTCTAGCAAAAATCATTAGAGGAGTAAGTGTGGTGAACATAGTTAGATTGATTTGACCCTGTAACATAAAGTAGGCTAGCTACTAAAAAAAACAAACAAACAAACAAACAAACAAAACTGAGTCTGCACGCTGTTAACTACTGCTAGCCAAAGGTTAAAAGAAAAAGACTTCATAGGGCAACTAGTGAAATGTACATCAGCTGCACATTCAAGGCACTGAAAAAATAAATACATTCATACGTAATACAGGGATTCACATGTAAACAAATTAGCAGGATACAAATCATGAGATTTGTACATCATGATCTCAATTTTGAGATTTTTGAACAGGTGGACACAAAAATTCACAAATTAGCGCAATCAGCGTCACAATGCCAATCCCACAAAATGTTGTGCTTATTTCTGAATTAGTGCGCTAATTTGCCCCGCAGTTAGGGTGAATGCTGGGCCTATAATCTAAAGATTTAAAATCACATCGTTACACAAAGTGCACACCACATCACTGTGAGGTGCAAGAACAATAGATTTGTTGATTGGTAATTAGTGAGCTATTTCTGTCCAACTGAGCACTCACAAAAAATCTCTAGAATTGGAGCATGATCACTATCCCCTAATTTCTGACTGTGTAAACACTGGCAAAATATCACAAGATTAGGAGCGCAATTGTCATCCCACTATTTTGTATGTGTGAACGTGGCTTAAATCCCATAATGAAGACACGTGGCATGCAAAATCATGGCACCTGGCACTTGTCTGACATTGACTGCTGCAATCAGCAAAATTCATGCATGGTTCAAGCTGCATGAGGAGAGGATATGAAAGAGAATGGCGTAACATGCGTCTCACCACCATGATCAACTTTTATTCCCCGTCCTTCCTATTGTCTATTTGCAAGAGAGTCACTGCTTTGTATGTGGGTTTGGAAAAGTGTTGTATTGAAAACAAATTATAACTTAAAGAAAGTCATATGTTAGCCCATGTCATGACAGTTGAGAGATTCATAAAAGTGATTGCCAGATAATTGAGGTCTGAATGTTGTCCATGAATGGTCATATAACTACATCAATAACCCCCCCCCCCCCAAAAAAAAAACCAAACAAACAAACAAACAAAGAAAAAAAAAAAGCAGTTTTGATAAAATCTTCCTGAAGTCAGGAATGCCAACCATGTAAACAGCACCACAGTATTCTGAGAGTTGAAAAGGCATCTTTTTTTTTTTTTTTTGGGGGGGGGGGGGACAGTATTTTCACCTTTCCTGCAATAGACAAGTGTAGCAATACAATTTGGGAACATTTGCATTTGCCATGAAACTTGCAGTTTTTGATTTTTTTTTTTTTTTTTTGGGGGGGGGGGGGGAACCACGCCAGTAGAAAATACTGAAAAAACAAATCAACAGTTGGCATCTCTGCGAAGTTGCTAGGCTGATTTTGATGACTATCTTTTTAGTAATCCTCTGTGCTACCTTTCAAACAGATACCAGGAAAGATAGGTGTGGTAAATCTTGGCTCAAATGGATCTTTTTCACGTCTACGTCTATGGGGAAAGCTCCAAGAGCTGAGCCAAAGATATTAATGCACTGACCTCACATTTCCAGTTAGCATAAATATCAGATAACACAAACATTAGCCCAATGTCCCACTTGCAATTTGGTCTGACATAACTTTCTGACTTTTCCAAATTACTAGGCAATCAATCGGTATGCTCAAAAACACAAAATCCTATCCCCTTGAAGAAAAAGCAACAACAAAATCACACAAAGATAAATCATTAACTATGGTACACAATTAGACAAAAAAACAACAACAAATAATCTCCAAATCACATTAGTTACGTTCAGACGGCAGGCCCTAACCTCGAGGTTAGGAAACCTCGAGGTTTAGCTCTTGCCCCCTAACTACGATGTGTGTCCACACGACGAATCTTAACCTCGAGGTTACGAAACCTCGAGGTAGAGCTTCTGCCCCCCGTAACTACGAGTGGGTCCCACTCGATGTTAAAACCACAAAACCGGAAGTTTCAGCCCACACTACTAACAAGACGTCTATTTATTCTTTAGTCCAACCCTGTCGGACTCGCTTACAGGTACTCTTGTTCTCTGTCATGGTATGCAGAGATAGCACTGCACTGATGACTTTATGCCTTTATGAAGATATTCGTCGGAACATTTTTTTAGCGTCGGAGAAGAATATAGAATACAGTAGCGAGTTCGACATGTTCAGTTTCAGAGATCAAGCGCATGGGAAGCCTACAATAATCTTCAAGTGTGAAGGATGTGGGCGTAACCCTAAGAAGAAGAAGAGAAGGGAAGAAAAGATGATGTTGTGTCGTGCGTCATAGGTGTTTCACGTGTAGTGTATTTGTGGTGTACGTTTGGGAGGTTGACCCGGAAGCAGAGGGAAATTGTGGGGGCTGGAGTTTATGGCGAGGTCACTCTTAACTTCGAGTTCGTTGTTTTTTGTGTCCACACGGTGCTTAAATACGAGTGGGGACCCCCCGCGGCTCGTGGTTAGAGCGCTAACCATAAGATTTCTCGTGGCTCGAAACATCGAGCAAACCTCGAGGTTTGCTAACTACAAGTGCGTCTTCACGGTCCCTAACTACAAGCTCTAACCTCGAAGTTTCCTAACTTCGAGGTTAAGGGCTCCCGTCTGAACGTAACTATTATATACATGTACGTGATTACTGAGTTGATTGCCCTTTATTTAGTAGACTCTTTTTTTTCCCTTTTACATCATACAAGGTTTCTATCATCATTCTAAACAATTTAGTTTGTATTTTTCTCTTGATTTGTAGAGGCCTAATATAGATGGTTAGATTGAGTGGGGACATTCACCCATCAGATGGGTACAGCAGGAAATAATCTTGTGCTATCATTGGTGAAAGGATGTAGAAATATAGAACACTGAAAACCAATTTGCAGGGGGGCTTTTCTGATGGATTTCATGGCACCACACAACAACTGAAAGATTAGGAGTCAAAACAATGTCTCACGCAATATCTGACCTTCTGATTCTCTGTATCTACACCCAAAATCTCTGGCACAATCCTACAGGACAAAATTTTCCATAAAGTGCATGTTGCCTGAGTAGGGATGGGTGTTGCTCATAGCTGATAGGGCAGCAACAAGCATCACTCCCAATAGTTACGTTCAGACGGGAGCCCTTAACCTCGAGGTTAGGAAACTTGGAGGTTAGAGCTTGTAGTTAGGGACCGTGAAGACGCACTCGTAGTTAGCAAACCTCAAGGTTTGCTCGATGTTTCGAGCCACGAGAAATCTTATGGTTAGCGCTCTAACCACGAGCTGGGGGGGGGGGGGTCCACACTCATAGTTAAGCACCGTGTAGACACAAAAAACAACAAACTCGAAGTTAAGAGTGACCTCGCCATGAACTCCAGCCCCCACAATTTCCCTCTGCTTCCGGGTCAACCTCCCAAACGTACACCATAAATACACTACACGTGCGCCCGAGGTGAAAAACCTATGACGCACATCACAACAACACCATCTTTTCTTCCCATGCGCTTGATCTCTGAAACTGAACACGTCGAACTCGCTACTGTATTCTATATTCTTCTCCGACGCTAAAAATTGTTTTCGACGAATATCTTCATAAAGCATAAAGTCATCAGTGCAGTGCTATCTCTGCATACCATGACAGAGGAAGCTGGTGCCGCCGGTGGGAAAGAGTACCAGTAAGCGAGTCCGACAGGGTTGGACTAAAGAAGAAATAGACGTCTTGTTAGCAGTGTGGGCTGAAACTTCCGGTTTTGTGGGTTTAACATTGAGTGGGACCGACTCGTAGTTACGGGGGGCAGAAGCTTAACCTCGAGGTTTCGTAACCTCGAGGTTAAGATTTGTCGAGTGGACACACGTCGTAGTTAGAGAGCAAGAGCTAAACCTCGAGGTTAGGGCCTGCCGTCTGAACGTAACTAATGTCATGAAGCAAGCTAATACTTATCTCTCTAATCTATCACTATTTGGTGTTTTAACCCTTTAGACCTCTAACCTGTCAGAAGCTGCAACAACAACAACACACAAACAAACAAATCACCCTTGCATGTGTTAATTGTGTGTGCCTGCATGACTTTGCCTGATTCAAGTCATCCTGTACTATCCTTCTCCACAAATTCAATCACCACAGAGGCACCAAAAATCTGTCTAAACCTATATTAACTAAGTGAAATTCAATGTTTCATTCATTCTTTTTTACAGAAATCCTCACTCTTTTCTCAGCTCCTTCCTTCAAATGGCTACTAAAGTGGGGTAATCCTCTGAAGACCCAGACCTATGGTATTCCCACCTTGAGATCAATGTACCATGTAAATAAAGTCCTATGCACTCAAGGTGGTATTAATAGTGCAGGCAGTCCATTTCTTTGCTACAAAGGAAAGACACGAATACCTGTGCAACCACATCCTTGTAGTTGAGTTCTTGGTGATGGCACTGGTAGTAGTGATGATGGTGGTTGATGATGTTGCTTCATATCAGTGCTTATGGTTACCTTGTAGTTATTATTGTCATCACAATCCCACTGCTACCAATGAGCAATTCAACCTTGCATTGTTACAATTACTACCATGGTCACTAATATTTTCACTACCACTACTACTGAGAAATACAATATCAACAAGGGCGCCGGGGGGGGGGGGGGGGGGGCACTTGCCCCCCCCCCCCAACAAATGTTAGTGTATAGATGGTAGCCTCGTGTCCTCGATTGTGCCCGCTGAAACGTAACCTTTAGTAAACCTTACATTTTTCATTTTCTTCTTTGCTTTCTAGCAGTATAAGAATATTTTTTATTGTTCGAACGATGCGATCACGTGTAAGCTTTTAAGTACATTTCAGATAAATTGCAAAGTGAAAGTGGCTCGCTCGTTCTGCCCATACTTATAGTAAAATGAAAAGTTTTCATAAGTTATTATCATAGTCCTTCGCAGTGATTTCTTTTACTATGCTTAATTCCTCAGAAATTTAATTTAAAATGCTCTATAAAATACCCGAGTTCTCACACCCTCCCGAGCTCGATCGCTTCACTCCCTCGACGAGGATCTCACACCATCACATAATATACCCCCGTATGTTAAGATCATAGTCCTTCCAACTGATTTTTTTCAATATGTTAATTCCCTAGAAATTTGCTTTTAAATGTTCTATAAACGTGACCCTTATACTCTGTTTTTACAAAAAGTCCCTACCGTGGGAGGGGGTGTCCCCCTCCCCCCGCTCGGTCGCATCGCTCCCTCGCCAAAGATCTCGCACCATCACATTATTAATGTACTCCCATATGTTATGATCATAGGCCTTCCAACTGATTTTTTCTATACGTTAATTCCCTAGAAATTTGCTTTAAATTCTCTATGAACGCGACTTTTATACTCTGTTTTTACAAAAAGTCCCTACCGTGGGAGGGGGTGTCCCCCCTCCCACACCCTCCCCCTGCTCGGTCGCTTCGCTCCCTCGCAAGGATCTCACACCATCATATTATTATGTACTCCCGTATGTAATAATCACAGCCCTTCGCACTGATTATTTTTCACTACGTTTAATTCCTTAGAAATTTGCTTTTAAATGGTTTATAAATGTGACTTTTGTACCCTGTTTTACAAAAGCCCCCTACAGTGGGGTGGGGGATCCCCCTTTCCACATCCCCCCCCCCTCACTCGCTTCGCTCCGCGCCGAGGATCTCACATCCTCACATAAATGTGCCCCTGTTGAGATTTTGCCCACTCCAAACCAGAAGTGTTCCGGCGCTTGAATAGTAATGATAATCTGTCGTAGTAGTTGTAGATGCTGGTAGTAAATCCTACAACATTTACTCTGTAACATTTTAGTATGATTTATTACTTTGGCCCTAGGGGATTATATAGCCTACATGTTTTGTGTGTGTGTAGTCTGTGTTGTTATTTTGTGAAATTCCTTCTTCAAGACATGGGAATGTGGGGATACCATGAAATGGGGGAGGCTGGCCCGGCTTGGGTATATTTGAAAATCCCTGTAATGAGTTGTGTGCAGTTTTATAGTTGTGTACAGTTTTTAGTTCCCTGGCCAGAACCATTTTGTATTTTTTTAATGTACCCCATTGGGCAGCAAATGTGTCGGGTCACCCACGAAATCCCCACGCTACCAGGTGTTATAAAATGCTTGTACAAACACTGTCTGCTGTGCTACCTGCTGCTGTATGTCTTGACTTTCACTTGTCCTTAATCCTGAAACATTTTGCCCACTCTTTCTTGCTGCTGTAGTAAACAGACTGTAAAAATACGAAACTGTTGACATTCATAATTTGTTTCAGTGAGCAATATGCTTCAATATGACATGATTTTGCCAAACAGTTCTAACAGCAAAGATGTTTTTACGATATGAAATAAATCAAGTGTTATTGATATTAATGTTACATATACAATGGCAAAAGAGTGTTATTCATAATTCCAGAAATCTTCTAAGAGCCAATCTCTAAAAGAAAAAAAGTGTACATTAAACACACATAAACACCATAAATGTGTGTATAGATCGTATTCATTTGCGTGTCTGTGCATCTTTGTGTGTGCCCATCCTTTGTACGAAGCAGTCATAAATGGGGCTCAGTGTGGAATGATTTTGCATATACCACGCAGTGGGTAATATCAAGTTCGGTGCCAGTGCTATCTCAACACATGGGCATGGGCAATAATCTTCAACTTGAAATCAGTCAGTGTTAGCGGGTTGACATCAAAAGTATTCATGACGTAATTCCGGTAGCTAGTGCTGGGCCTGGAGCTGAATGTCATCTGCTGAGCTTCACTTCACCATTCTTGTTGGTGATTTATGCATTTTTTCCCAACTGACTGACACCAGCCAATAGGGATTATCAAAGTAGTCAGTTCAAGTTTGGCGTTGGTAATTTTTAGATAGTTAGATGAAGTACGATTCTTTTTTATTTCATTCTTGTCGACATCACAGCCAACCTGCTAGGGCTTTGTAACCCATCCACAGAGAAGCTTGGTATTTTGCTCTTGCAATGTTTGCCAATGAAATACACACAAACAATGGAGACATAGCCAAATAAATCTGGGCATGGAAGCAAAATTAAAGATCGTGCTTTGGAGACAGGATGACATTTGCAGCATTTTAATGTCTCCCCATCATGGGTCTAAACGTAAGCGTACTACATTTGTTCATATTTGACTTGAACAAAGCGTTGTCATTTTTTTTTCATCCGCATGATCCTGTGGACATTGTGCTGGCGTGTAGATAATGCTAGTGTTTGGGATTGATGATTACGATCAGCTTTGCTTTCTTTAAAGACAATCTAATCATGACCATGTAACTCAGTTGTGAGCAAGATAACACCAGCACCGAACTTGAAATCACACAGTGAGAGGGAAAAAGTAAAAGTTACCTGATGTTTGTTTGTCTCTAGAGCTTTCCTTGACTTCCCAATCAAGAGCTTAGGGTCTGTCTCGAGTTTGAACGAGACGACAAATGCCTCCGGTGCCCAGTGGTGGATGAGGAATACAAGCATCTTGGGCACTGCTGACAGCTTGATCTGAGGAGGGCCGTGAGAAGACTGCAGTTTGTGCTCAGGCTGTGGAGAACACAAAACCCAAAGAAAACAAAAAGAAACAGATCAAAAAGGTTATAAAACTTGGACAACTTCATACAATGAATCTGTGACCTCATCAGCAAACCTCACATATTATGTTGCACAAGATGTTAATCTATTATATTATGTTCAATAGCAATGAATGGAATACCTGGGAATATTGGTCCTAATGACAGCAATTTTCCATGGTATTCCATGATATAAAGCCATTTGATATCAATATTATCAATATCAAATAATTATCTAAAGGAGGCATATGCTGCTGCGAAAAGCAGTTCCCACAATTTGAAGTAGACCGCAATTAAAGGACAAGTTCACCTTCATTAACATAAGGATTGAGAGAATGCAGCAATATTAGTAGAACACATCAGTGAAAGTTTGAGGAAAATTGGACAATCGATGCAAAAGTTATGAATTTTTAAAACTTTTGTGTTGGAACCGCTGGATGAGGAGACTACTAAGGCTCGTGATGTCATATGAGTACAACAGTTTAAGAAAATGTAAAGAAAATTCAACATATTTTCACTTTTTTCGCATAATAAAAGAGCACTTGACTTGCCTCTTTCTAAAGGCAATGGGAATGATATTACCCATAACATATGTCAGTAACAAGTCAAGGGAATGTGTACTTTTTTCAAAAGATGAAATTTTGTGAAATTCTCTTTATATTTTCCTTATATTGTTGTACGCATGTGACATCATACACTGCAGTAGTCTTCTCATCCAGCGGTGACTGCACAAAAACGTCAAAAATTCATAACTTTTGAATGGATTGTCCAATTTTCCTCAAACTTTCAATGATGTGTTCTACTAATATTGCTACATTCTTACAATCCTTATGTTAATGAAGGTGAACTTGTCCTTTAAGTGCACTTATAGCACGAGTTTGTGCACTTGCAACCAGAAATCACACATGTAGCATGCATACACCTGCTCGTGACTAAACAGACGAAACAAAATCAGGTGTTGAATTACATGGCCTCTTTCCTCAGCCTATGGGATGCATTGAAGAGCCCTGATATTGCACATGCAAATCAAGCGGACAAAAAAAATACCTTTTTGATATGCTGCTTAAATGCCAAATATAGATAACAATGCTATGGAAGGCAGGTTGCTGCAATCCCGCCTACACACTTGACTACAGCAATTAAAACTTACTGTCGGGCAAGTAGCACGTATATTTCTGGTAGAATCCCATTTTCTTTGCTTATTTTCATTTATATCATAATATTCCTGGTCAGTTTCCCTTCTACCAAAATGTCTGATATTGTGTAAATATGGAACTATGGGAGAGCTAGAACAAAAAGTAAATGCTAAAAGGTTCAAAATTGGTTAAAATCTTTGAGTGACCATGTTTGCCATACCCAATATCTCCCATATAGCTGGTAGTGTTAGAATAAACCCTTCAGTAAATAATTCATCAGCATAATCCATGTCTTCATAGATCTCTTGTAGTAATGGCAAAAATCTAAAAATTATGTATGCTGGAGTGTTTCTTCATGCATTTCAGGGTCATAAAGCTCAGTCAGCAAAGTTCACCAAATTCTGATAATGATCTACCACAATGTTTGATAATGTCTTGAGCCATGGACCTTTTACCTGGCAAGCAGTCAAGTCTTATCCATCAAACAACTATGCTCCCACTAAAAATCTTCCCACATATATCATTTAACTTGTTTCACCCTTTCAAATAATTTGAGCACATTATTCAAGAATCTCTACACAGAATGTGACATATATTGAATATTTACACAAATTGTAAAACATTTGTCTATTGCTTTTACCATACATGCAGTCCATTGATATCATGCTCACCCCAGAACAAGCAGTTGTGAAATTACATGCTGTAGATATCAACTCCAGCAGATCAATAATTTAAACAGCGCCATCTCGAGTTCATGGTGGATGCTTCAACCAGTTCCACTTGACAGTTAAAACTGAAGGCCCGGTCACACCGCCCGAATTTTGTTGGAGCGTTCCTTGAACGGTAGGGAGAGGGGCCGAATTTCGACAACGCTCGTCACCACGCACAAAATGCTTTAGCGTTGGTTTAACGGTAGCGAGCATTGGTTTAGCAGTGACGCGAGCGTTGATAGAGCGGCGTTCTGCGCATGCGGGCGTTGGCTCTGCGGGGGTTTAAAGTTGGTTTAGCGGCATACCGCTTTTGACTACGGAGCTGAACGGATCGCTTTGATAGAAGTTCTGATAGATTTTTGATAGAAGTCGATAGTTGAAGTTCATCATGCCATGTGGACAAAAGAAGAGGAAGGCTGGAGAAGGAAAGGCAGCAGCCTCCAAGAAGATTCTGCTGCTGGACTAGTGCACCAATCATAGCAAGTCTCTCAGCATCCATGGTAGTACAGTTTTACTGTAACTTTGAGCAAATTCGATATAAATGAGGTCTGCACTCAACGGCAGCTCGATTCCAAATGGGCTCCTGGTCCATTTCTCCCCATATTTATAGCCAAATTCTGGTCCCGCTCTGACACCTCCATACCAACGCCAAACCAAAGTTCATCACCGCAATGGATCGTTGCTTCAATGCCCGACACCGTTCCAGCAATCCCGTGTCCACTCGTAAAACGCTTACAACCGCTCCACCAAAGTTTGTGCAACGTTTAATCACCGCCCGGGCAAAGCTGGCGAAGCAGCGGTAGTCCAGCGTTCAAGATTTCTGCGTTGGCCTAGCGGACCCAAGCGTCTACGAACTTGCGTCTAGCGGTGCCAAACTTTGACTGGGCGTTGTTGGAGCGGTGCCGAACTTTGCCGGAGTGGAAAATTGTCTGCTCCTCACCGCTCGCAATATTTTGTGCAGCTCAAAACTTTCGGAGCGGTAGGAGGGACCATCAGTGGTGGCCGAGCGTATACGGCGTTGCCTTAACGGAGGCCAACTTCTGTTAAACGGTGGTGAACGGTTACGAGCGGTGATGCATTTTTTTCACCGCTCCAGGAACGCTCCAGCAAAGTTCTGGCGGTGTGACCGGGCCTTGAGAAAGCTTTGATAATACGACCTAAAACAAAGAATGAGCACATCCTACAGCAGACCACGGTATGAAAAAAAAAAAAACAATCAGCAAAATACAACGGAATTGTGTTCTTTACTAGCACGCTCTGTTAATTAGAATATTTGCACTAACCTCACAACAATTATTGCTTGAACTATAACTTTAAAACAATGTTTAATAGACTAAAAACTTTTAACTACAGCCAAAATAAAGATCTTTTAATATCTAATGAGCAATAAATGACATTAAAATTATCATCCTTCACAAAAAGCTATTTTATGAGACAACCATGGTAGACATTGGGTACCCTGCAGTCTGCGCTAGCATTTAGCACCATGCTATAGGTAGAACTCTGACAAAGACAGACTATACGATAGGTGGCAACTTGCTTGCAATCACTTCTCCTTTTCTATGATTAAGCTATGTTTATTGAATACTTACACCCAAATACTGTATAAGCGGTTATTTTCGGGTACAGATATTTTTGCGAATGAGGTCTCGGACATCTTCGTGAGATGTTGTTTTCTCGAATGGAAACCTAGGTTATCGTAAGTGTACTGCACATGGATTAACCTGGCACACAGCGGCATTTTCGCATGTTGTTAAATTCGCGGTCCAAGAGTGATTCGCGAAAATTAAACCCTCGTGAAAATAACAGCTTATACAGTAAGACCCCGTTTACAGCCCAGCCTCAACTGCGCGGCCGAGCCTCGCAATTTTGTCCATTTACACTGCTGGGCTCGGCCGCGCTTTTAATTCAAACCTTTCAATATTTTGTCGTAGTGGCGCTCTGCTTGTAAACAAACGCAATTTGGTATAGTCTGGTTTTCAGACCCTTTGCCAACTGGATTCTGTGGCGACGAAGTCGCCGTTCGGGCAAAGGCCTTTGCCGAAGGAAAAATCTTTTGCAGGACAAAACCACCTTAAACTATACTAGCTTTCGACGTTGAGGGGGTTAATATCCTGAATAGTGAAATAGTACGGGCAGAGGGTCTGGAAGCCAGACTAAAATTGGCCGCGCATTTGGCCCAGTTTGCGTTTACACCAAGAAGAGGCCGAGACCACCTCCAGAGCGAGGCCAAATGCGAGGCCAATTTTGGCCCCGCATTTGGCCTTTTGCGCGTTTACACTGAAGCGGGGCTGGGCTCACACTGTAAACGGGGTCTAACTAATACAACTATGGTGATAAGTGTGTAGCCATCAGTCTACATTATAGATCTCCTAATTGTCCTTTTCACACTAAACTAGCTTCCACCAAAAGGGGTAACCTTGAATGTCACTGTACTGCTCTTCTATATTCTCATGCATGTCAGCTGTTGGGGCAACAACTGCAGTTTTAAACTTTAACAACACAAAGTAAGATTATCGTGATTATGATTATGATTATGATTATGATTGTGACTATGATTATGATTATTATCATTATCATTAGCTACTGTTTTGTGATGTTGTCTTAACTGGAGCCTTGCACTAAATGGTCAGTATACAAATGATACAGAGGTCTGAATGTGTTGGTAGGAATTGCATGCATAGGGTAACTATGACTTTGTTTCACCCAAGAGGTGCAGCCAAACAGATTTAGACAAGTTTCCATGACAGTTACCACATACACGCTATTCCTAAAGAAAAAAAAAGCTTGCCACCACTGAGACTGTTGAGATTTCTCGACCTGATCCATGATACCGAGTGACAGAATTCTGCAAGAGATATGATGGCACAATACTCCCTATTACGACATAAAGTACACCTCAAGTAAGTCATGTGCCAGCAGATAATCAAGAGTTTATCCTCAAAAAATTGATACAAACCAGTTCATCTCTTGGAATGTAGAAGTCTGACACAGCTGCAGCGAGGAAGATCATGGCACTGTGGCGGAGCAGGGAGAGCGCCTCGGAGATCCCTCGCAGGAGGTAGAGGTAGTCTTGGAGCGAGAAGAATGGAATGATGAGGAGACTGTTGGAGCTGAGTGCCTCTTGTCTGGCCTTGACCAGCTGGCAGACTTTCACCCTGTGTGATGGGTTCACTATTGAGGAGGAGAAACAAGAGTCATATAAAAACAATTCACAGAAACAACATTGTTTCAACTGATATGTCTTAGAATTAAGTAGATCACTTGGTGTTCTTTTCTGCATCATCCTTCACTGATCATACACAAGTTTATCATCAACAGACAAAACATGGTCTCTCTGACTTTGCTATATCCTTTCAGAATCTTCCAGTCACTTTCTCCATTGAAAGCAACATTGCAAGTGACACTGGCATACCAGGTATTTCTCTTTAAAGTTACAAACTGGTTGCCCTCCTAGCACTGGTCATGCCTAGAAACAGCTTACTTGTCTCTTTCTCCTGGACATAAAGCAAGATTATTTTCCTGTACAACTACATTTCAAAAGGCCAGATTTCCTTCTTTTTTTCTACTATGGTTCTGTGTTCTACATGTTTACAGTTTACTCTAACAAGTTAGTAGCACAAGGCAAGTGCCAAAATGTGTCTCGCCCATTCGTGCAGAAGAAATTAATATTTTTTCTAAAATTCCCGGAAGTTCATTGACCCTGCCTATGACCTTTGACCTTGTGGTGACCTTCAACTCCCCAAGGGACATTTACCAGCCAAGTTTGGTCACAAACGGACTTATGGATCAAAAGTTATGAGCCATAATTGAAACGTGCCATAAAAAGTTAACATTGGTCCCTAATAGTTCATTGACCCGTCTGTGGCCTTCGACCTTGTGGTGCCCTTCAACTCCCCAAGGGACATCTACCATCCAAGTTTGGTAACAAACGGACATATACATACAAAGTTATGAGCCATAATCGAAACGTGCTGTAAAAACTTAACATTGGGCCCTAAAGTTCATTGACCCCTGCCTGTGACCTTTGACCCTGAGGTGACCTTCATGTTTGGTAAAATGTGTAACTTTGAATAACCACTCATCCCTCCAAGTTTGATTGAAATTAAAGTCCTCAGTAGAGAGTTATTCAAGTTTTTGTAGCGTTACGGACGGATGACAGACGGACAGACATCGAAGGCGATCTCTTAGTCTCCCCGCACCTCTGGTGGGCTCAACAAAAACGAGACTGTGCTCATACTATCCACACTGATGGGTCCATCATCTAAATGCAACTACGAGACACCATAAACACATCAAACTGACGGAGACCGGTATCAAGGTAAGTGCCTCGATTTAGAAATGCTAGTTAATATGCAATGACTAACCTTGAACGGAGGCTGCGTCCGAGTCATCCTCTGTCGTCAGCGTGAAAAGGTCAAACAGGGACTCATCTGGAAAGTGCCTCAGAAAAGGCTTCGCTGACTTACTCCGCTGCAGAAAGATGACCGCATAATCTTCTGCGAGGAAGTATCTGATATTGGTAAGACCAGGTTTGAAAAAGAAAAAAAAAAAGATGAACAAAACAATTTAGTTATAAGCAAGATGTAAAAAAAGATAACTAAACAAGATGTCTGCAGTAGCAGCACCACAGAGTAGTTTGAAGCAATTTACTGCACACTATCAAAAACTGTACATTGTCTACAATATCAAATCATCTCACTCTGTTACAGATGAGATGCCCTTGATGGTACTGCCAAGATGAATTCCCAAACATTATACCCTTCCTCTGTGCATTTGTTTCTGACAAGCAGCATTTTAAGAACTTTTAAGAAATGCCTAATACTAAATTCATCTGCAATTTCCATGAAAAATTAGACTACCTCCTAAGAGCTCCAGGCCTCGATTGAAAACTAGCCCAATAAAATTTGCAAAACTTAACGGCACAACAATCAGGAGCCAAAGTTTTGAAAAGAAGGCTTGAAATAGGAAATACCCAACACAGTCAGATAAAATTTTGCGACAAATGAGATGCTCAGTTTCTCTAAATTTCCAACAAGAAGTTAAAGGAATCCCATACTCAGTGGATGCAGCTCCTCGAGTCCCAGTACTGAAGTTGTCGATGAATCTAACCGTCCGGCTCTCGATGGGCACTGCCGTTCCTCCAGACTACCGGTAAAACAAACAAAAAGCATAAGGGCATATAAATGGCTTTCAGGAAGTGAAGGAAAACTCCAGATATTATTGGCAAAGAAAATCATTTCATTCTAGAGCAAAAAAAGAAAGGTATAATGGCTTATGTACAAGTACACAACTTTTCTTAAATGCAATGAAGGAAACATTCTACGTTTATTTATATCAAAAAATTAGTAAATGTCTACTCAAAAAGGGACAGACAGACTACAGAGTAAAAGTAATAAGAGCAACGTCATTTGCCATGAGGTACACACAATGTATTGCAAAAATAAAAAGAGATTCCTTGAATGATTTTGCACTTTCCATAAATCAATGTGCATATCAACTGACATACTGACTACACACCACCTAAATGAAAAGTATTCTTTCCACTACTCACCGTAAACTGTGAACATCAGTTTCACTGCATTCTACACTTGGTGATAGTTTTTGCAAATTAATGTATTATCCAGCCTTCAATAGTTGAAGTAGGTGGTTTCATGGAGCAAGTAGTAGTACCTATCAGAAAATGCAAATAAGGTGATAGTCCATTGGGAATATTTTTGCCTAAAGTGCACTGGCCTTGTCTCCCCTGTGCATGTTCAGTACATGATGTTTAGTAACAATCGTATGATTGAAGTACCGGTACTCACTACCTTTATGCATCAGCAATTCTAAATAACTAGACTATATATAACTAAAACAAGGAGGATAATATCAGAATGAGGTAACTTAAAAAATGAGTACTAAAGTACATAATTTTCAGCCTTAAAAGCACATCATTGAAATCTGAATAACAAACAGTAGTACGGCTTTATACAAAATAACAGGATAAAAGCAATTTTTGATTGTCGTCACATCCACATACTATGAATCAAGTGTGAAAAACAAACATTATTTGTGACCGTGCATCACAAAACAAACAAAAAGTCGCACCCGTTGATTTTACGTGAGGACTCAAGAAAGATGAAACGGGTCAACTAAACCAATTTTGAGTTATCAATATTTTCTGAAAGAGCTATTCTTCTTCTGCATTATTCTTGAATTTGGGATCATAAATTGAATGGGAAAGTGGGTTTTCAGCAGTTTTTCTACAACCCCCTTTTTGGTAGAGTACCAGTAAAATGATTAGGTTTTTCTTAGAGACCCCTTTTCATTTCTTGAAAATCCTTTTCACACTCTTCATTTTCAACTCTAATAACTTTTGAAAGGATAATGCTGCTGCTTTGAAAGTTGACATTTATCATGGTCAGAATGTGTTAATAGAGCATGATCAATTTCAGCTTAATCTGATAATCTCTTTGTTGTTTTGATACAGTGGTTTACATCATGTTTTTGTGCCATTCATGGCACAGGTACCGTAGCACAGCTTGAATAGACCCTGTACTTCAGAGCCTCTTTTCTCAGTTCAAACTTTTCCAGAGAGTGGGTTTTCTTTCCAATATTTATATACGTTAGGAGAATCCATTTGAATTAAGTTATGCATCATTTTAAAGCTTAGAGTCTGCTCTTTCAGCATCTACCCTCAACTAAAAATTCATGTCTGACGACTTTTTGATGGTTTTGTGGTGCAGGGTCACATTTACTCTTGGTCTCATTTCACCTGTCCACTGTAAAAGAGTAATCAGCAGTCATATTAAAGGTACATGGTCCCGGTGGTTTAGTCAAATGCGTATGTGGGTGCACGGAGCAAGTTTCCTATAGAGACTACCCTACGCTATTGATTCCTCTTTAGTGCTTACGCTGTGGCCCACTTCCCCGAGTCCTAAGAAGTCTGATCCACTGTAGCCAGTGGTCCGATCACAGTTCGGCTCATGATTCGGCTGAGGGGATGACAGCTTTAGGAAACTTCTTTTGTGATGTCATAATAAGAAACACATATGCACGCACCCTGGCATTACTACAGACTGCGTGATGGGCAGAGAAGACAACAAAGGCAACGTTACTTAGCAACACCTACGCGCTTTACTCTTGATGACAGCTCAACTTCGGCAATCTTCGTATCAACCCTAACGGTGATCGGCAGTATCATCAACAGCGCCCTCTACATTACCGGGACTATGTCTTTAATGTATGTTCTGAGTTACCATCACAACATTATGTTCACGAGTCCTCTTCAACTCAGTGTATCTTGCAATTTGCATGAAGGAAAGCAATCTTGGCTCATAACAGCTTGGCCCATACAGCATGCTGCTACTAGTTCAAGCAAAGCAAGTATCAAACACGTTTGCATAGCTCGGTTACTTTCCGTTGAGATCTGTAATACTTCAATGTATATTATCAGGGTTTTTTCCCCCTTCTCAGTTCTAGTTTTTCCTCTTTTCTTCCCACCTCCCTTTACCAGCCCAAACGCTAAGTATAGTGAGGTGCCCGCACCTCGTCAAGGGCCCGAATACCGTCACCCTGCTTAAAATTGTTACAAGCGCACTGAACAAAAAAGTACGCCTAGGACTGTGTTCAGCACGCTTGAAACTTTGCAAGGATAGAATCTACCACAACTAAGCAAATTGAGTTGAAAACTGAACAATTTTGGGGGGTAAAAATCTTAAATTTATATTAGGAATATGTGTTACAGAGTATCATCACGGTAACCTGCACACGTCTTTTACTTAATTGACTGAAAGATTGGTCTGTATCTGGTCGCCGGGGGCATGTTTAACTTCGCACAGCATCTGGTCGGGCCAGGCATGTTCAGCGGGGACTGTGGCTGGCTTCATGGATCCCCTCGAGGAGAGTGATAACGTCAAAAAAGTAAAAGACTCCTCTGGACAGATGGATCTTTTTGTCTATACGGTTAGGCGAGTCTTTTACATGCTTTGTCTATGGCCCAATGGGGGAGCATCATGGTCACCCGCACAAGTCTTTTACGTGCCTTGTTATGGCAGCGCGGGGTGACAAGGTGTGGGCCCCTTCCTCAGCACACAACCATTATATTTAAATTTATGCATTGTTCGCGTTTGACGACGATAGCTGCAAATTTCTGGTATCGATCAGTGAACTTGTGCAGTTCTATTGGAATCTTCAGCATTTTTCTGTATATGTGAGTGGGATTTCATAGAATTTCAGTGACGAAATGTGATTAAAACATGCAGAAACATCAACTAGAGTATTATTTCTAGTAATGACGAGACGAGGTGCGAGTCGTACTGTGGCCACCTCCTATGAAGGAGCGCCCCGTCGTGGCCCCGCCCGGAGATGGGTAAAAACCCTAACGAGTACCGTAAACGTAAACGTTTATGATGTATGATAGCACTAGCAGACGACTAGTAATGATGAGGGTCGTCCTTCTTTTTCAGACCTCCCATGCAAAAGTGATTTTTATACTACGTCTAGACTAGATCTAGAAGAAATAAACGACATTCTCCGAATTGACAATTAGAACGGATAAACCGACGTACTTAACCAGTTAGTAACACTAAAAAAAAAAAAAAAAAAAAAAAACGAATTTAGTAAAACTGAAGTCGCGCCGCTCGCGCTGCTATGCGCGCACGGAGTCATTTACACGGTGCTTGGCAGTCGTGAATAGATCGTGCGACATGTACTGATGCACGAAACACGCGCAGCACAGGGTTGCAAAATGGGCTTTCACCTTATCGGAATTTACTTGACTTGGCCCAAAACTTCACACTGATTCAGAATTTGTAATTACCGTGACAAGGACAACGCTTTTCTTGGTACTCTGGTGATGTTCCACAAATTTGGTCACTCGCTCACATGTCGCCTGAAAATCTTTGGGAGCTGGGAAGTCTTCGAAAAACTGATCCATATCGAGTTCGAGTTTCGGCAAAAATTATGTAGTCTTTCTCAAGACGTAGTTTACAACAAATGCGGCGCTCTGTCATCTTTGTTGTACTGATAATGATAAAGGACATTTACGCAATTATGTATAGTCTACTGCGCATTACAAAATACCATACATAATTCAAACATAAAATATATTACTTCAAGAGATAATCATTAATTGTAGCTGCTTGTCTTACAAAGGGAGATTATTCCATAGTTTTGGTGCAGCATACAAAAATGCCCTCAAGCACCAAGAGTAACTTTTGATTTCCCTGATGGATATTTCAATAATGTTTGATCCTGTGAACTTCAGAGGGGATAAGAAGTTTGAAATGATGTTTTTAACTCTACAAGTTCCTGTAATGTACACTGGTGCTGTACCATGAATAGAGCTCTATCAACATATTTTTTAATATGAATCTCTGCTTTACAGGCAACCAATGTAATGCACATAGTAATGGACTACAATGAGAAAAACGAGGAGAATTGCAAACTAATGGCTAGCACATGCATTTTGCACCCTTTGTATAGTTTACCTAATTTGATTATCAGGTAAGCTATAAAATAAATTGTTAATACACTTGTGACAAACGCCATGCACGCCATACAGACAGGCTTGCGTCGAAGGGACATCCCCCCCCCCCCCATGTTTATTCCCGATATGTGGAAAATTTTCAGCTCTTTTTTTTTTTTTCGAAAACCATCCAAATCTTTCACCCAAAGTGTGCCCAAAATGGTTGCCATGAATTTGAATTCTGAAAATGTGGGATCTCCTCGCATGGGAGCGGAATATATTCCCCTCCCACACCCTCACCTGCTTGGTCCCATCCCACTGATTTTTGTACACTTTCAGACTGAAAAAAATTCTCAATATTTTCAAATATAGGCGTCCCACAAAGTTGCTATGATAGCAGCTCTTGCTGGAATGGCAATTGTCATGGTATGACAGAATCCAGCATTGTTGCTATAAGCCTGTGGGAAGTTGCTGTTCTATATTAGTCAAGAGTTGCTATCCTAATCTTCAAGTTATGAAACAGGGCCCTGATCTGTCACTTCCAACAAATTTCACCAAATGTGCACCAGATTGCTGAATTACACCATGTTCATTTGATTCATCTTCATCAAATGCTTTCATTAGCCATTTGTGAAATGAAAAAAAATATGACTGATGAATATCAATGGGTGAGAGGGACCCTTAAATAATGCAAATGAGTGAAAAATGATTGCCCAACCTATATATATACATGAGTGGTGGTTTTTTTTTTTGTGTTTTGTTTTTTTTACTTTTACAGAGTTGATTGAGCTCCCAATTCCTAATCAGTTTCATTACTACAAATCTGACAATTTAAAGTATTATTTTAATATTCTTCCCATTAGTACATTGTTCAATATTTCCTGTCCTTTGTACCTGCCTATACAATTGATGATGATGCAATTTAATAACAAACTGTAAGTACCTCGATCTGCTCGACATAGAGTAGAACGGTCAGTTTCCAGCATTACCGGCGTTTTCTAAATAGGCCTATGTTATGCCAAGAATTAAAGAAAATGTCAACAATTACATCCCCTTTCACCCACTAACGAGATAGATATGCTACCATAGCAAAATGCAGACAGAATCCCTTTGATAACAACATCACATCATACTCCATACTTTAGAAATAAAGGTAAATATGCCTAAAAATTTGCCAAAGTAGGCCTACCACCTCCAATTATTTCTTGGCAAGAAATGATTATTCAAATAATTGTTTTTCTTCACGTAGATTGGCAAATAAAATGTGCAATTATAAAGAAGAAGAAGAAGAAGAAGAAGAAAATCATGATACCAGAATTGATGAGAACAAGTCTTCGCTCATCAGAACTTATACGGGGTCCAAATAGGGCAATTACCCCGGACCCTTCCCCTGACCCTAATCAGTGGCGGATCCAGAGGAGGCGCATGGGCCGTACGCCCCTCTTTATTTTTTGTTAAAACAAAAGAAATAAAAAGAAAAATGGGGGGGGGGCATGAGCACCTCCCTTTAATTTTGTAAAGGCACCCCCCACGGAATTCCTGTATCCGCCCCTGCTAATCCTAATCCTGAACCTAATCCTAACCCTAACCCAAACTCTATACCCTAAACCTAACCCTAATCTTTACTCTAACATGTATAACTAACCAGTATTTAGCCGGGGGTAATTGCCCTGATGCGGGTCCCGATTGTGTGCCCACCACCACCCCCTCTTCTTTATGAAAAAAAAATCAATAACGACTGGAACCAATGCTAAGTTTCTGATGCTGTGTGCATTCGATGGCTTCACCGGGGATTTGACCTGTCATGCGTCGGCCAAAGACATTGAAATTGGACGTTAAATCATAGGGATATGCTTCCGTTGGCAGCCGTTGTACCCCTCACACAGAGACACCCACTATTGATGGAACGTACTGAACTATCGACGGAGTATTTTGACGATCTCAACGCCATTTTCGTGACGTTTTAGTCTTGCATTCGTCTTTAGGCCTCCTCTGATCTACGTGGTGTCCTTCTGCGAATGAGCGTGACATCCGCAGCCGATGGTTCTGGCCCAATCCAGTTTACCTAACCCGTAGCGTTGCATCAGCCTGACGCTCCAAAACAAGTTGTCCATGAGCCCCTTGCGTGCTACTACGGCCCTGCCAGCTCAGCTTCTTTGACCTGAAGCGTGATTTCATTCGGTCAGATTCGATCGATAGGACTCCCATTTTACAATCAGGAGTTTGCATTTTTAAACGTTTCTGGGCTGATCCTTGACCATGTTGGCGCCGAGATTAATGTTGACAAGGTAGGCCTACGTCGGTTCGTAGTAGGACAAACCTACACTACTTCTATTTCTCAATAGCAGTGCCAGTGGGTCAGGTATCGCGTGTAGCGTGTTGCGTGTGTGCACAGATGAACCTGACCTTGATAAAGCTTGCCTTGAGCCGGCCCTGAGTGATACACTGATACTGATAGTGATAGTGATGAGGACAAACCCGGCCCTGCATGGGTTGTGTTCGAATCGCCTTCAATTCGAATGAGTCTCTGTTTATACCCAGGAATGAGTATAGATTCTACTTACTTGTACGATTATATGAGTAGGCGTGGTGCTAGGCTCATTAAAAATTGTAGATTCACATAAGTTGTTACGTTGATGTGATTGATGTTTTGTGTTTAATTTTGTTAGTGAATAGTGGCGTTTTCCATTCTCTTTAGATCTAGAAGATTTAGAACCTAGGACTACCCCAGCTAATGAATATTAAAGCCAGTCAATTAATTAGCTAAGTTGTTATTTTTTGGCGCTTCTCAGTCAAACATGACTATTTTATTTTACGCCTGCAAGTTGGTTGTGCTGAAGTTGTGGTGTAGCTGATGAGATACCCAAAAGCCGAATGATCGCTTAACACTTTACACATATAAAGCCGAATGATCACTTTACACTTTACACAAAAGCCGAATGATCACGTCAGCTTACACTACAGCTCACACAGTAGGCTCTACTGCAGGAGTGATTGTTTTTGTTTTGTTTTTTTTTTAGATTATGTTTCAAGATTAAGAGGGACAGTTTTCTATTTTTATACAAAAAATAAAACGTTTAGGGGGCCTAGAGTAAGGGAGGGAGTATTTGGCCACTTAAGCATTTTTTTTAATGATATAGGTAAAAAGTAAATAAACAGAACCAAAGTGATGACTACACGAATAAAGAGTGTAGACTTCTAGACAAATCCCTAAACATGAACTGAACCTGTGGTAAGATTTTACCATGGCAACAGATAGAAATGTGACAAACTTCTGTGGAGGGAGTTTTCAGCTATTGTGGGGGAGTTTTTGGCCGCTGTCTAGTGTGTGATAAATTACCTTTCATGGTGACAGTAACAAAATGGCTGTATTTGTTATAAAAAGTTGTATATAGAATTCAATCAATATTCCTCTCTTCTTCATTCATCCATGAATTTCAGTTTTTTTCTGCAAATCTTTTCTTAATGTGTTTTTCTTGACCTACAACATGTACCCTTCTTAACACACTGTAATACAGTGAAAGTCAAATTGTTTCTCCCTTCTCTCTAACATTTCTTATATAATGTGGTGATGGTCATTTTCTCTTTTCTGCTTGTGTGTAAATCATTGAACTTTCGGAGATATCTATTCCTCATTTATGATCTTTTCCCCCTTTTATTTGTCTTGTTAGATACACATATAGGTCTACTATTCAATAAATTCTATTATTATTGATGTCAAAACTTTGCTGTTCATATGGGGGGGGGGGGGGCCAAAACTCCCCCCTCACCCTCTAGAGGTGGGGTTGAAGGTTCAAATCCCTACTAAAAAGCTAGCAATTGGTCATTTCACAATGGTTGTGAGAAGGTGAATATGCGGATCCTAGAGCTTTAGTTTACATAAATTTTTGCCTTAATCCTTAGGAATATGACAGTGAGGACAGTCTAGGCAGGCTTAGAAACCCTAGATGTCTTCTTATTTGCATGCATAAGGAAGTGCAAAATTGGACTCAACTTAGCTAAGTTTTTAAAGTGAAAATAAAAAAATGGAAAACTTAACATGTCAATGCCAAATCTCTGAAGCTAGGTCTCTGGTAGCTGTAGCCATGGATGTGATATGGTTGATTGCTATTCAGATCGTGTGAGCAAAGATATGAATCGAAAGTTGGCAAAGGTGGCCGAAAACTCCCCCAGCCAAAATTACCCTCACTTACTCTACTTTGCAGACCTTGGTCCCAACCATTCTGAATTTGGAGGAAAGAATATGAATTTTTACCATTCCTATCTCTTGCTTCAATAGAAACAGGAGTTTCCTTTTTTTTTTTTTTCATAATTTCACGACACACTCTCATAGGCTATGGGAACTGCTCATACTTTCCTATTTACGTGACTTGAGCCAAGTCATAGTGTTCTACTACTTTTCAATCAGAAAGGTTGGGAGGTGTGTTCTTCAGCAGTCAGAAATCTGCTCATGAGCATAAAGGGGGTGGGGGGGGGGGGAATGTTCCTGCTCATACGGTTCCATCCCCGTCATGAGGACCCCAGGGGTACTTGTAAGGCCCCTCGGCCCAGGATGCTCACGAGGGTCTTCTTCATTTCTCATCCATTGCACATCTGACACATAAATTGTCGCAAGTTTGCACAGTGATTTTTGTTGCACACACATGTCCACTCTCTGTGATGAAGAGAAGAAAAATTCTGTATACTGCGCTTTTTGACAAAAATCAGGTTCTGTTCAAATCATTCGATGTGCAGTGACTCACCGAAGCGTGAGTACCAGTGGTTTCGCTCAATGCAGGGCTGCTGCCACCTATCTGACTCGGCCTGATCCAACTACATTGTCCACAAGGCAAATATGAAAGATTTCTGTCAGCGCATTTCTGGCCAAACCCATTTCATGATTTTTAATCTTATGATGTCTTATCGAAGTATCTGTCAATTGGACATTTCTCGCATATTCCTTTTAGACAAGATTTCACATGGGGTATCATGTCCACAAGGCAAAATATGAAGGATATCCGTCTGTGCATTTTCTCCATCTGTAATATACATATTTTGTAATTTGGACTTCACATAAAAATATCTCTTTAAAAAAGAAATCTCTGATTTTTCTTGCATATTATTGCTTGATGATATTTCATATTGGGTATGAATAGGCCTGCACCATCTACAAAAGCAATTTATGTGAAAGATTTCTGTCTGCGCATTTTCTCACCAGACACAATTTCATGCCTTGATGTATCATCAAAGTGTCTCTAAATTGAATATTTCTCACACATTGGTTTGATGATATTGTGGACAGTGTAGTCATACCGGCTACATATTCTTATCAAAGCAGTTTGAGAAAAATGTCTGATTGAGAGTTATTTTTATAATAAATCCGAGCCATGGAATGTGTCTGGTGAGAAAATTCACTGACAGAAATCTTTCATATTTGACTTGTGGACAGTGTATTCATACCCTACATGGAAATAATTGTAAAATGATGTCAGACTTCAGTTTCATGGGGCCGATTCGTGCTTGGAGAGGCGAGAGGCTCAGAAAAAAAGTATGAAAATTTCAAGTCAAATCAGGCCAATAGCTGTGCAGCAGCCCTACATTGAGTGAACCTGCTGGCATCTGTGCTTAGGGTGGTTGCTGCATATCAGTTGATTAAAACTCGATTTTGTCAAAAAGCGCATACAGAATTTTTTTTCTTCTTTTCATCATGTAGAGTGAACATGTGTGTGGATGTTCTGGATCGAGGGATCATATGACATTAGAAATCTGCTGACCGTACAAAGTACCAGACACTTAATTAATGCCTAGTTACTGTCAAAGTTTTCCTCATTGTATGTATGAAATGATAGACACTTTCTCTATTTATACCCCCACTGGCCTTTATTTCTAAAAACCATTACCAGGTACTCAAAACTACCGGTAACTCTGTCCGTAACACCCAGGACTTGGGGTCGCTTAATTAGAGTAATATCTTCCACAATTTGATAAGGTACAATGTAACTTCTAATACAGGTGTATGTAGGGCCTACAATGTTAAGCAGTGTGTGCAACATGCGTGATGTATATTTTTTTCTTTTTGTGAATGTACATTTAGAACTCTTGCCAATAAGATACTAACCCTTTGTCAATTAGCTGTGGTGTACATTCAAAACTATAATTATGAACAGTGGATGAAGTTATCCTTCAATATAGCATTGGCATTATATATGTAATCATTGTATCTAGGGCATACATGTATGTACTTATATCTAGGACACAGCAAGCAGGGGTATTACCAATACAGTTTGCTCATAAGAGGAATTGACAGACTTATAGCCGGTAACTCGTAACCCAGAGTCAACAGTCTATCTGGGCAGGAAACGGAAAGTAAGGCAGTAGTAAGGTACAGGGTGATTGCTTGTTCAAATGTCAGTGATTAGATTCAGAGTGACTGCACAAGTGTTAAAGACACAGTATTTGTATCTGTAAGGTGTTCAGCTTACAAAATTTAGAATGTCAGTGCTTCAAAATGGAGAAAGCTACCTAGAAGCCAGTATAGCACATACGGTACATCTGCTGATACATTTTTTTTTTTCAATATTGCCAACTGTCAATTCTTTACTGATGAAGGGAAAAAAATTATACCAAGCATCACCAGTAAAATGACTGATATGCAGTAATGTACAAGACATACAGCTTGTACTATTGTACTCGACGGTAATTATTTGGGAAAAAAGAACGGTAGGAAGGAGAGTCCTTTGAATAGGAATGAGACAACAGAAGGATACAGTACAAGGTTCCTTATCAATGCACTTGTATTTAATGTTTCATTCCATGCAATTCTGTGAAGTACAGCTTTTGACTTTCTTCTTTTAATATATTGTCACCGTATTGGGATATGAAATAACCTGTTAGCAAGTGTTGGGTACTTGGCAAAAATGTTTTGAGCAAATATCTACTACAGAAAGAAGTGTATGACTTGAGAAAACTGAAATTAATCCCCCCCCCCCCCCCAAAAAAAAAAAAAGAAAAAGAAAAAAACGTTCGTACTGCACAATTGAGGTTCTTTGATACATCTGTCCAAAAATGTAGAAGGTGGCTAAATTTGACTTCCACTTTGTTACATATTACTGTACGAGCTGATATTTTCGCGAATTGCTACTTGGAGGACATTTTCGCGTGTTGTTAATGTCGCGGTTTGCGTGGGTCTACCTGAACTTAGTTATTCGCGCGTTGTTATTTTCGCGGTTCAAAGGCGATTCGCGAAATTCGCGAAAATAAAACCACCGCGAAAATTTCAGCTCGTACAGTAAATGCAGTTGGTACAACTGTCATGTAGGACCAAGGAGGTTCTAGAGAATGGAGTCACAACCGTCTTATTTCCTTTGCTAGATGTTGGTAGGACCAAGGAGGTTTTATACATGGAGTTCCAACTGGCTGTTATTTATTCAAACAGTTGTCAGATTTCTATTGATGTACAAAAGAATTCCACAGGTGCACTTGTGCCTTTGATGATCGATGTTCCAAGCCGCCATCTTGCTGAGCAATCTGAAGATTCTTTTTGAACGTTATCATAATGTTGGCCATATTTTGCTTATCTATTTATTGAATGAAATGAAATTTCACTTAATGTTATAATAATAAAGCATGTAAAACAAAAGTCAATTCCGTTCAGAAATTTGCACAAAAGTGTAAATCAGAGCTGTATTATGTGAAAATGTTTAAAACTGTACCATCCTGGAAAGCTGGTTTTATCACTTTTCGACTTAATTTCCCCAAATGAAACTAACATGTAATAATCTTCAAGTATAATTCTTTATTGATAGATATATCAGATTAGTGCCCGCGTATGCACAGTCAAGTAATTATCATTTTCATTTCAGCATTTTTTCCTCAATTTCTGTTCGCGCGTCCTCGTGTCTGTACCACCTAGCTTTTATAAGAAGGGATAGCGAAAAGTAATTACCATCACAAAGACATATCTTCCTTTGAAAGTGGCTGGTGATTATGCAATGAGACACAAGTCAATTGTCCTCGTATCGGCGCGGCAGACCCTGTTTGGCACATGCTTCAAATTTTTTTGAGCAGTGGCTTCGAACATAGATCAAAGGGAATAACACTGTTGTTACTCCATTTCTTCAACCTCCTTGGTAGGACCAAATATGTTGCCTACATGTGTTACAGGCTGCACATCCAGGCAGCTACTTTTCAACTCAGCATGTTATACAATTTAGAACTGAATATCAGATTATGAGCATCACGTTGTTTGAATGCCCTGCTGCAGTATTTGTCAGGCTAAAATGGTGAGTCAACATGGCAGCTGATAACGGGATGTGCAATGCTGCTTGTGAGGGCTGTGGGATTACCATATCATATGCTAAGCTATTTTGGGCTCAAGATAATCTCTTCATTGTTTGGAGAGTTGCATACGGTACTTTTAAATGCATTCTTATCCTCTCTGTTGCCCTATGCTGGGGGCCTCAAATATTTTGTCAACCCAGGGTACTTTCACAGATTTATACTTGAAAATCCCACCCTATATTGAATGATTTAGTATTAAATGGGGGGGGGGGGGGCTCATGTAGGTAGGTAGACAATGTTTGGTTTGGTTTTTTAAAAGAAATACATGTACCGGTGTAGCTTTGTTTGAACTTAAACTCCGATAGCATTTGTTGTTAAAAGTTTTGAGGCCACAGGCTTACCTGGGAAGTTCTGTGGTACATCAATGTCTACCCAAAGTGAACAAAGAACAAAGATCCACTTACTGTAGTGTAGTACAGTAATTCATGACTGCTATTAGAACATGTGGTAGGTGTTGTACATACAGTACTGAATGTAAAAATCTAAGTACCGGTATGTCTGGCAGAAGATGTTTAGTTGTATTGAGCAACTAATAAAAATAATGATAGCAACAACAACAAAGAGTTTAAGTCACCCAAAGTGCTGGTACACTTATGATGTACAGAGGTTATAGTCCAAGTGTGCATTTCAGCTGGAATTTGATACAACCATCCAGTAATTTTGATGAATGGCTTGCAGAAGAGAAATTTACAGCACAAGGTGTACAAAACTATCCCTGCTGGCACACTAAATGTTACCTGGTACCTGCTTTAAATATGGCTCATGAGACTAGGTAAGAGAACTCATCCAGATTGTTCATTTAAGGGAATCTATAGACATATTTACAACTATTGTGTTACTTTTTATGTAGACTGCAGTGAAAGATATTTAGTTTATGCACAGACTCACTGCATTTGTCTTGACTTAGTGTATGGAACAAAGTATACCATGTTGGTTAAGATAAATATATCACTATCATAGGATGGGTCGAGAAAATTTCGCGATCACATAGGTCAAGAGCTGTGTTTTTATTTGTACGGGTTGCACGTTGCCTCACTAGCAATAGACACTGTAAACATGTTATATATTGCACAATAATTGTAGCAAGAGTTCGCGCACAAAGCAAGCTTTTGCCAACTCAGTAAGAAATGCCTATTTGCTCTGCATCCGCTAATTAATGGATGCATGGCTTGAAGTACTGCATGCACAGTATGCGTCTGTTGTGGAGACAAAATGAAATACATCCAATACATCCGGGCTTTTAATTCAAACCTTTCAATATTTTGTCGTAGTGGCGCTCTGCTTGTAAACAAACACTATTATTTGGAGGGCGCCGGTCGCAATTTGGTATAGTCTGGTTTCCAGACCCTTTGCCAATTGGACTTTCGTCGCCGCCTCTGCCGAAGGCAAAGGCCTTTGCAGGACAAAACCACCTCAAACTATACTAGTTTTCGACGTTGAGGGCGTTAATATCCTGAATAGCAAAATAGTATCGGCAGAGGGTCTGGAAGCCAGAATAAATTTGGTACCGCACTTGGCCCAGGTTGCGTTTACAGTGAGAAAAGGCCGGGATCGGCCGTGGCCGAGACTACCTCCAGAGCTTCTGGGCCAAATGCATGGCCGATTTTGGTACCGCATTTGGCCTTTTGCGCGTTTACAGTGAAATGAAGGCCGGGCTCGGCCACAGCCAAGCGCGGCCCTTTCACTCACTGTAAACGGGGTCTTTGAAAACCCAAACTATTCCAGGTTTTTAAATACTTCCACCTCATTCTGGATAAGATTTAACAGGTGAATGATTGGAGTTAAAATTACTCAGTATGCTAGTGAGCTTGCTGCCATTGTGGATTGAACATTGCACTGGCCTAGCCTTGATAGATCATGCATAAAGTTACTCAGAACTCGTGAGGCCTCACAGAACTCGCACATAACGTAGAGCTTTGTGGAACAGGATGCGATTGTGTGTGAAGTTATGCATGATTTGGAGACTTGGTACGCATGACTTCAATCTGAACTGATTTCTTTGTAAAACACCCCCATCATTGCCCTGGTCAAACATCAATCATGCAATCATGCATGAAACATGCAGTGAATGCAGGGAGATATAGCCAATACAATGTAGGCAAAAGCATTCTCTATGGGCTATCACCCCATCAGAATTTACTCGACCTGAGACTATTCACACTGATTTAGAATATGCAGTTACTGTATAAGCTGTTATATTCGCATACAGATATTTTTGTGGATGAGGAGGTCACAAACATTTTTTGTGAGATGTTCTTTTCATGAATTGACACCGATGCTGTCGTTTCTCCCAAGTGGGTGTACCTGATGCTTCTGGTAAATGCATCTCTCTTAGCTCAAGGCCACATTTTTGCAATCCAACTGTGATTCGCGAAATTCACGAAAATTAAACCCATCCCAAAATAACAGCTTATATAGTACTGTGACAATGACAACACTTTCCATGGTACTTTGAAGATGTTCTACAAATTTGGTTACTTGCTGGGAAGCTTTTTAAAAAACTGCCGATCCATGAGGAGGTTGAGTATCGTCAAATTTGACTAGTCTCTCTGAAAGAGTATACAGTATTGAGACAGGTGCACTGGGGTTAGTGCACGCAAGCTGCTCACCTGCGATTGCCTCACATCCCCACAATACAGCAACTCAAAAAGGATGCAGGTGGGGTCAAGTAACACAAATTTTGTATATTTACGTCATCATTTTTAAAGATACAATGTATACAACATTTTTACTGTTTCTTTTTTTTGTCTTTCTTTTTATTTGGCCTGACATGTAGTTGATGGAAAGAAAACAGTTTTGCCTAATAAGGAATTGATATTGAAATGAGTAGAAGGATATATCACCAACATTTGAATCTCGTGAACAGAATATACTCATTATCCCTGAAAGGTAAAAAAAGAAAAGAAAAAAAGATATATATTATACATGTGAGATTAAAACAAACAAATGTGCGAGGTCAGCTCTGTTTTTTGTTTTGTTTTGTTTTTTTAATTTCGCATGGCATATCACCTACTACTCTTATATGAGATTGCATTAGATTGTTAGGTGCACTGCTAGCATTTATCCATTCAGGTCAAGTTACAAATAATATTCATTTTCATTACAAGCATGTGAAACTGAAGCTTTCTCCATGAACTGTACCATCAGCCATTATTGGTTATGCAACTCTTGAATTGTTGAAATACTAAGAAATTAGAAAAATATATCATACCTGTTGTGACACCCAAAAGCATCCAGAAGACAAATTCGAATTGATATGTGTATTTGACAATATGTTACGTGTAAAAAGCAAGGTTGATTATCACTCTCTTGTGTTTTATCTCTTTATCTTGGTGCAGGGCTTCTGTTCAGAGAACCGCCGTTGTCTTACGGCACGTCAGGATGTCGTCGACCACGAGTGCAGAGGAAGATGTCGTTCTGGAGAGAGTGGATTCAGCAGGAGTCATCACACTGAACAGACCAAAGGCCCTCAATGCCCTCAACCTTTCCATGGTGATGAAGATAACTCCAAAGCTTAGGGTGAGTCAATTACCACTGCACTCAAAGACATCTAGACCTTGAAGAGCTGCTGTGGCTTAGTGGATCATGAGGTCCCTGATTCACGTCCCCCTGGCTGCAATGGTTGTGCCCCCTGAGCAAGGCACTTTCTCCTCATTACCCAAATTTGGTCCCCCATAGGGTTCCCAGAGGGGACTTTGTTAGTCCTGTGGCTGCTTACATATGAGCATTCATTGCTCATTTAGCAGTTGCATAGAAACAAATAAATTCAATTCCTGTGATTTCAATTCAGTTCTTTCTCCATCAGTCCTTAACTCCCCCATTCCTACCACAACTAGATACACTGTATATTTCCGCAAGCAATAGCTGGTTTTAAGATATATTCCAGTTCTAAATCCTCTTCTGCCACACTGAGAGCTGGTCAGACTTTACCGATAACTATTATTTACAGTATTCATGATACCACTGGAACAACCAAGCTTTGACAACTTTCTTTGTCCCCTTCCCATTGGCCTTTATGTAGAAATGAGCTTACATCTACATAATGTGGATCTCTTGTTTAGGGAAAGTACAAAAGTTTATAATGTATTCAAGTGTGTGCATGTTTCATCCTTACAAACCAGCCATTAACCATTTTTCTCACCTGTTACATATAGATTCTAAGTGATGCTCTTTTCTTTATATCGCTAGGAATGCACTCTTCATGTAGTTGTTGTAAGGTCCAGCAAGCCTTCAGCAAGCTGTAGGGTTGTCAGAGGTAAACTTTGTGATGGAAATGAGCATGGAATTTGAAAGCAATTACGAATTTGAAAACAATAGTAATCTTGTCTATTGTATAGTCTAGAATCATTCTTATGCACATTTTTCCAACGATAGAAGTCAATATGTGTGTAAAATGAACTGCAGATATGTACAGCTGTATGTCTTATAATTTTACATCATAAATATACTGACATGTATATGTGTTAATGTTCCTTCGTTTACTAGGAGTGGTGTGCTGACCCCACAGTGTCTATGGTCATTATGAAGGGGACAGGAGACAAGGCATTCTGTGCAGGAGGAGACATCAAAGGTACTGGTCTTCCCACCTCTACTTTTGACATGCTCCATTCTGAAGTCAAAATGTCACTTTTGTGATGTGTGAATAGAATTACTTGGATGGAAACCAAAGGGTTGTGGTAAAGAGCAATTTTGCAGTCGCCCGTATGCAGTCAAGTGTTATTAGTACTCAATTGCTCACGAATTTAGTCTGCTTTTTATGGACAGTGCAAATTTTTGCCCTCGCTCGATCAAATCTTAATGAGAAGAACCGTATGTGCTATACTTGCCATGAGAACATTAAGAGTACAGACTTATCATTGCTACTGCACTTGAAACAACTGACTGGATCAAAGGCACCCATACACAACACTGCCAGACTTACGGGCAATTCAATACCGGTATTAATTTCCGAATGTTACATGATGCAAATTCAGGGCTGTTACTAATCCATTCTCCAGCACCCCTATAGAGACACATGTTTTGTTAGACTTACACCTTTCACTTATTCATTGTGTTGTGGTAGCTCTTTCCATATAACTGGTGCAGGTAGCAACATCCAAAGAGCAGTCCAGACATGACCATTACAATATAAGCTGTAGATTGAATCAACAATGGATTTTACAGCATTGCATATTGGAACTGATATCTTCTGTTTGTATTTGTTTTTCTAAAATCATAATCATTATGTCCGTCCGGCACATAAATGTGGACATTTCCAATCTGGCTTGCTTTTGTGTTGAGATAGCAGGATTGACTCTCTTATATGAAGAAAAGACTTGATTACCCATTCTAAAGTTGTCTTGTGAATGATTTTCCGTGTAAATCTAAACAGCTTGATTTTTTTGAGTGTTTTCATTTCCATTCATGCACAGCTGTGACAGATGCTGGCAAGGTTGGCGATCCATCAGCTGGCAGCTTCTTCAAGAACGAATACATCTTGAACCACGCCATTGGCACGATGCGGATTCCATACATCGCATTCATCCACGGAATCACGATGGGTGGGGTGAGGACAGCCTTTCGTTGTCAAGCTTCTGATGTAAACATTCTACCCCAAAGTGAATACCAAGCTGTGTTGTATCTCATATCAGAGAATATTTTCTGTACTTTGAAGACAAATTCACATGTGTTTGTGAGGAAACTTGCAAAAGCATTGCTATAGACAACCAAGACCAGGAATGCCCCGAAACTCCACAAAAAGACAAGTCCTCTCAAAACCTTCATCCCAACATGCCAAGTTCATGTTTATATGTTCATACTTAAGTGCAGTGTTTGTGTAACTCACAACCATTACATAGTTGTTCCATGCCAGCAGCACTTCTTGTATGCCCAAACTGAATAGTGTAAGATTATTTCATCTTGCTGAACCGTATAATGAAGAGGAAAAAGAGGGGATGAGTCTACTGCCAATGATAAGATATGAAAAATACTCTAGACTAGAAAAACACGTCTGTGCAATGAGCAAGTTTTCTAAAGCAATAGTCTCCTCCTCTTGATCATTTTTGTTTGTTTGTTTGTGTGTTTGTTTTTTGTTTTTGTTTTTTTTTTGGGGGGGGGGGAGAGTAGTCAGTTTATGTAAAAGGAGAGGAGCACAGTTTGGTCTGTTCACACATCATATAATGTTTGGCATAGATTTAGGCAATGGAAACCTCCCTGTATAATGTTGTATTGATGGTATTTTCAATGAACAGAAGTAACAGTAGGCATGCATCTCTTTGTCTCATCATACCCTGCAGTACATTAGTCTAGATTCATATGTCTACCTCTTGACTTTCTTTATCCCCCCATATCTCAAGGGTGTTGGGCTGTCAGTCCACGGTAGGTATCGTGTGGCCACAGAGAAGACACTATTTGCCATGCCTGAGACCGCCATCGGTCTTTTCCCCGACGTCGGGGGTGGCTACTTCCTCCCCCGTCTGAGTGGCAAGCTGGGACTCTACCTCTCGCTGACCGGTTACAGGTTGAAAGGCCGTGATGTCTTCCATGCCGGAATTGCCACCCACTTTATAGAAGCTCAGAAGGTGAGGGCTGAATGGGACGGAGACAAGTCTATAAGGTTTTTATAGTCAGCAGAGAATCAATGGGTGGGGTTTCTCCAAGAAACTGAATGGCTCGTCTAGCCAAAAAGGTATATCCTGCCACCAATAACTGACGGGGCACCACACTCAGCTCGCCAGCCCCTGGGAACATTGAATGTGTAAAATGATCAGCTCTAATGGAGAATTTTTTTATAAACACTCAAATAGACTACATTATAGGAGAAAATTTACTTATCTGATGTGATTATGTAAAGAGCATTTTGCACAGTGGTCAAGTTGACTGTAGTGAATAGATTGAAATCAGGGCATTTAAATGGTTGCAAAAGGGTTGCAATTCCATCATAATTGTACTTAAAGTAAGAAAGATATGACATTTTCGGATGTCACATACTTTCATTAATTGGCTATTTTGGTTGCAACAACTTGTGCAAATTACCTGGAATGATGATGTGATCACCTCAGAATATTCTACTTGTTTGTGTAAAGAAAAATGTATCATGAAATCAATTCCCATTTTTATGATGATAGAGCAACTTCAAACCCATCCCCCATCCCATTGTCATTGCAAGGTTATAGCAACCCAACTAAAACATGATGCAAAGGATGTGAATATTTCATATGATTTTACCTCTAATGGTGATTTATTGAAAATGTATTTTGCATTTTTTTTTTCAGCTGTCTGACTTGGAACAAGAGCTACTTAAACTGCCATCACCTCAGGATGCCCAGATCCAAGAAGTTCTACAACGTTATCACCAAGAGGTAATGGCTGTTACTATGAACATAGAATACTTTGTGGTGTGAAAATCTTCACAAATCTTATGCTCAATGAAACTGTCACTAGTTTATCAACATTTGTGGAGATATTAAATAAGGTACAAAATTACATTTCCAGCTTGACTTCAATTGCCTGGCCCTCTCTTGTCCGGATTTCTCTCTTATTATCCGGATGCCTCCATGCAGTGAAAGCCCGAAAAAGAAGAAGAAGAAAAAAAAAATGAAGAAGAAGAAGTGATTTTAAACACAATTAAAACTCCCTAAAAACTTGGGCAATTTACCTATGATATTCCCTCCAGAAGCATGTTATTAATCTTACAGTAAAATGTGTCAATTTCAGGACTATGATTTCATATATGCCAGCATAAATTAATCTATTCTTGCAGTGTACAATATGTACATAGGGCTACCACTGGGTCGGTAGCCTACTTGCACTTTTATATATAATACATAAACATTGTTTCTCTCATGTACAGCCACATCACTTAACCAGATGGGCACCAGTCCTGACATGGCTGGATAACAGGGGACTAACTGTATAAGCAAAACAATTTTGCACCCAAAGTTAATTGAAATGGGCCTAATGCAAAAAATTGAGGATGCTTAAGTGTCCAATTACAATAGTTTACAGAAGCAGGTTTGACTTTTAACTTGCCTGCTTGCCTTTGGCAAGTAAAATTGTATTTGGGCCAATGAAAATATTAAAAAGTCACTTACTTGCCCATTTGGGCAAGTCAGATTTTGACTTTGATATGAAAATCAGAAGCTCCTCAAGTCAATTCAATTCAGTGGCATTTTTGAGGGGTTAATACTTTTTCTTTCGAGCAAGTAAGAATTTGAAAATAGAGGACTTTTACCTGGCTGATGGGCAAGTGGAGAAAAAATGTTAAAGGGATAGTACAGTATTGGTGGAGATGAGAATTGGGCTTTTAACTTTTTGCGAGGTACCAAGAAAACACCTATGAAATAGTACCAGTTTAAGAGGAAGTCAAAGTTTATTTGATGAAAATTGGGTTTGGAATAACTGAAACATACAAAAACAAAGTAAAACAAAGCGATCGTAATAAAGTGTGGGTCCCACACTTTATTAGAATCTCTCTGTTTTGGATATCTCGGCCATTTCAAAACCAATTTTCATCAAATAAACGTTGAATTCCTCATGGAATTACATGCCCTTTCATATTTCATAAGAGGTATCTCATTATCTCACCAAAAAATGTTAGAAACCTGAAATTAGGTCTCAACCAGAACTATACAATCCCTTTAATGTCGGGCCCTGTGGAAGTAACGAGTTGGCTCACCCAATATAATGTCTGGGTAACAATGGTGTGACTTTGGGTGCTAGGCTCGATGAAACCAGCTGAGAAGTTTTGTATGTTATGATTTTATCCCTCTGTTGCAAGTCAAGATGCTCTTTCTGGCATTAAGAAAGGACAAAGAGCATTCTCTCACATTTTATCTTGTATATTCTGTACTATTTTAATGTTGTAGTGCAAAGCTGGAGTGTTGGCACCACTATGTAGTTCCTGCAATCAATGATTTCAGATATATAGGGAATGCAGGCAGCTAACCATCTACACCATAACTCTCGTCAATTTCTCTTAATAAAGTTTCATTGCCAAAACTGCACAGAACTGTCATTCATTTGCATGTTTCCTGCAGTGCACAATTGATGTCGACAAGCCATTTTCCCTGGAGCCCCATAGAGAACACATAGATAGGCTGTTTGACGGGGAGTCATTGGAGGAGATATTTCAGAAATTGGAGCAAGATGGGTCTGAGTGGGCCACAAAACAGCTGGAGGTAGGTTTCAGTCACAGCCTCAGACTACTGGTATCTTTGATTTTCAAAAAAAAAAAAAAAAAAAAAAAGAGGTTCAGACATGGCTTATGTGGCAGGCCTATCCAATGTATACATTATACAGCAGGTCATTTCAAAGTTTTGCCCAGGTAGATACTGATTCAAAGAATTTGGAACAGGAAAATAAAGGTTCTTTGTGAAACATGATTAACATATATGTGTATTTTTAAAAGCAGTTCCAAAGCACACACACAATGATATTTCACAAGTTTAGCACATAACTGGTAGTAGAGTTTAGAGTCTACATTATCAGTATATAACAATGTTGGAGATCTAGAAAAAAAAAGTGTTTTTACTGGCACGCGTTTCCCTTCTTTCAATGTCAGTAGAATTCTCCTGCCTTGTTTGACATAGTCCCGTATTATTGTGATATTAGTCAGATTTCCTCTGTCTATGCTTGCATGTGTGCGTTACTTTTGGATCCATTTATTGTTGACTGTGAAATCCCAATATTTTGTCGTAAAGCCATAAGGTTATTAATCAATGGAAAGTCTTATTTTGTAGATATGAGATAATAGTAGCAGAAATTTAAACAAAGTTGATTTCAGTCTTGAACAATAAAGTAAATGAAAGATACATTAGTGCTGTTATTGCTATGTTGTTGTTTTTTAGAGAGATAATTGAAAATGAGTGAACAGTGAATACTGTATGAGCTTATTCTTTGTATGGTCTCAACTTGCAGACACTGAAAAAGATGTCGCCTACGTCGATGAAGATTACCCACAGACAGCTGACAGAGGGCGGCAAACTCTCCCTGGCTGATGTCCTGTCAATGGAGTACAGGATGGCACAGGGATGCATTGTAAGTCTTACAAGTTAACTCCCTTCCCCTGGTTGGTTTGTATCAGACTATATCCATCTTGGATTACTAGGATTGATCGCAAGAACTTCTCAGTAAAAGCTTCAAAAAGATCTCTTTTTTTTCTTCCATCAAAGTCACTTTTGCTGTGTGGCTGTGAAGCTCTTTCCACCCTAAAAGCCTCATAATAGTTTTATTTTGGTTTCTTTTCTTTTTTTGAGGGGGGTGGGGATGAGAAAGAGTTTTTAGAAGTGAAGTCGATTTAACAAAGATTTAATGTAATCACAATTTCCCTTCTAGAGATCCTCAATTTTGAATGCAAAGGTAGGAAAGGAGAAAAAAAAAATTAGCAGTTTTGTGGCAAATTTTGACACTTAAAGCCCCTTGTGAACATTTGCAGATAAGAAAAACAAAAATTAAACACAGCTTTAGTGCTTCAAAATGAAATATGAAGTGAAGCTTGAAAGTATTAATCAGAATAGTCAATGTTAAGTATTTTCAAATATAAAAATTTTAACAATAGTTTTACTTTAAAAAAATTTCTGGAATAAACCATCACCGCGACGGCTTGTTGAGAAAATTAGTGATATCTCCTAAATATATTTGTGGCTTTATTGCAAAGTTTTTGTACAGTAGGGTGTTTTGTGATACAGCTGAACTATACATATGCAGCAAATGTGATAATTCTAACAGTTGTTTAATCACTCCTCCCAATGTTGAATAGTGGCTTTAATGGTTCGCTCCTGTGTCCTTTGAATCCCCAGAGGGGCCACGATTTCTATGAGGGCGTGCGCGCTGTCCTCATCGACAAGGACCACAGCCCAAAGTGGGCCCCCGATACGCTGGAGGGCGTGAAGGAGCAGATTGTAATGAGTCACTTTCAACCGCTTGACGACGAGCTTATTCTTTGATGACCAACGAGGGCACCGTTCGGTGCCAAAACATTGATAACAATTTATTGTGAATGCTGTGGTTTGCATGGAGCAGGGTGGATTTTAAAGTCCAACGTGATGAAGAAAGCTTATATTTTTATGTGGTGGCATCAAATTAGCCTGAAATTAATGACGGTGAATTACCGTGTAGGAACACAAAAGGTGAAATGATAGAGACATGGTTTGTATATAAATGTTGATAAAATTTACAGTTATCAAGGTTTTCTATTATGTTGAATGATGAATGACGTACCAGCTTGAGTCTGGCATTGTTCAGACATCTCTTTGTTTCATATTGGGTGAATGCTTGTTTACATGACTTTGGGAGCAAGTGATACTATGATATGAAGGTTTTATGACAACATGATTTGTATCAGTTTATGAGTAAGGTACCATTCAGATTTTTGCTAGTGAAGACTTTGTATCTCCTTCCATTTAATCATGATGTGAAAATCTTCCGTGACAAAGCAATAATGTGATATTGTGCAAGCCGTATCAACCCTGCACCGTCTCATTCTCACCATAGGCACATTCGGTCATTCAACAAACTCTGAGTCACTAGAATGTTCATGATTGATGATCGTAAGCAGCGAACTGAGCTTTAATTTTCAGAGAGCGGTGAGTTCAGCTTGCTGTCCCTGGCAGGGCATGTTGCTCTACTCTTTCTTTCTTCCACACCTGCACTCTCTCTTGCAGCTGTAGACGTAAGAATTCCTTTAAGGACTTCAAAGATGCTGTTTGAATGACTTGCCATCCCCGTATTTACCCATTCATTCATCTTATGTCAAGAATTTTCATGACTACCTCTCAAAGCACAACTCGGGACAGAGTGTTCAGGTAACTATGAAAATAAAATGCGATTCAATCCAGTGATTGGGTTTTTAACAGAAATGCACTGAATTTTTGTGAGGTTCCAAGTTTTGAAAATGTCGGGAGTCTCTTATTACTGTGGACCCCATACTTGGCATCAGAAATAATTCACTACAACATATATGGGAAGCTCAAGTCTGTTTCTTTGTTTGTTTGTTTGTCTGCTAGTGTGAGTAGTATTTGCAGATGTTCTGGTGCTGTTGTCCTTGTTTTGGGCTGATTTGTCACAATAAACATGATTTTTGATTTCCCTCATCATGTCAACAGCAACAACGACAAAAGAACTTCTCGTAGCACGTCCAGGCGGTCAAGCAGGAAAGCAGTTCAGGGATGTGTAGATTTGAGATTGACTTGAAGTTTTTGTGGTAGTGGTAAGATATGAGGCAGGTAATTGGTGAGTCGGTGAGAAGTTGCAGGCAATTTGGAGATTTAATGTAAGTACTGCCATTTAGTCAATAGTCTGCTGCAGAGAGGATTTTCCAAGGCAAAATAGAACTGTGCAAGTACAAGCAATATGTCTAATTTTCAGACATTGTTTGGGAAATAAAGCCACCAACACCATCTATTTCTTGTTCATCCATATTTAATGGAAAAGTAAATTGCAACTGATGATTAACATGGAAAGCAGTATTGAATGATTGACTCACGCTTTAAGAGGAATCAAAATGGTAGGTATTAGGTTTTAGATTTTGCTGTTTTGGGATCAAATTGTTAATTTGCCAAAGGTCCTTGATGAATTGTGCCAAAGTTAAACAGTAATGCATGCACAGACAGCAATGCACTCGCATAGTACATTTTTCTAGTATTTATGGGAATGTGACGCTGGAAATCACGCATCCTGTATGCAGGACATGTTAGGTCAAACAGAGGTGATTTTTTTTCCAGGAATGTTTAAGGCATTGACCAAAGATTGAATTTGTATGCAAGGAAACTTGTGTCTATCTCTTTTCGATTTTTTTTTTTTTTTTTTTTTAATTGAATCGAAGACTATAACAGATGTGACACCAGTGCTAGACAGGTGCGTTTATAGCTTTTTAGATGTGGATATTGTAATTCATTCTCGATGTTGAAAATAAAGTCTGACCGTCACCATATCGTATTTCTTACTTGTTCATACATGGACATGGCAATATATTGTTGTTCTAGAACTGACCATTCTGGCACTAACAATCTTTGTTCTCTAGTGAGTTCTTAGCGATGTCTGCCGGAAAATTCTTTCCCAAAGGGAGTGCCCAAGTTTGTTTTGACACTGCTTGTAAATCCATACATGGGAATATTCTAAGTGGGTAAAGGGACACATTTTGCTTAGAAAGAGAATCTTGTTATTCGTGGTAGCAGAAAGTATATTGATGAGGATGTGAGCTAGATCAGACCAGTGATGGAAGAGATAGTGACGATTTGTTCATAATCATCACCTCAACTGGTGTGCATGAGCTACACTGTATATTTCTCAATAGCTGTCTTGAATGTGTAGTACCTGCAAACCAGTGTCCATAGGCTTTACAATGCACTATTCTCTGCTCGATTTCATTGGGTAAGTGGAAGCAGATTTTGCCCAACATGTAAATAGAATTTGAACAATTCTATTCCATCCATTAGAGGTATTTATGAGATCTTTATGACCGTTTATTCAACTGGAGTAAACCATCGAATTAAACTGCAATATGAGACTACTGTATACGCAAAATAGGCAAAACAGGACTTTTGATATAATACTCCTCATGGAGAGACTGACTTCTTCAATTCAGGAAGAAAGCGTAAAGACATATTGTCCTTAGTATTTGAAGCGGTCATAGTGAAGCCTGTTTTCTAAATGTTAATGCACCAGTGATATAAGACAAAGGATTACTGTTTCAGCTGATTTACAATTACTGTATATGAACTAGTTTTCGGATGTCAGAGAGACACTGTGTTCATTGGCTAATCAAAATGATAAATGTCTATGATCTAAGTATATTGCCCAGATTTCAGTGAGCTATTAAATGTTGATACACTGCCCTCCTTCAAATGACATTCTTGTCGGTAAATTCTTCTGTGATGTGGCCGCTTACCAGTATTTTTTTCCCCTTAACCTGTTGAAGATGAGTCTCGAGTATACTCGGGCAGGTGTCTATTGGAAATGCGTGTTGTAGCAATATCAGCCCGTCCTCAAAGGGTTAATCTCTGGAGAGGCAAGAGATACTGAATTGAATAAGGCATGCCTTGTGCTTGTGCATGACATTGAACTGTAGCATTTTATTTCTACTTTTCTGCTTTCCATTAAAGACAGTTTTCTTGTTGGTATCCATTCCTTCATAATATGGCTTTCAAATGATGCCATACAAAAATAATAATAAAAAAAAAACCTTAATAGGAATGTTTTGAATTTGCAAGTTCAGTATGCCATAGGGCAAATACTTTGCCTTTTTCAATAAGCTTATGCATATTTATACTTCATAGTGGTATTTTTTCTTGTTTGTGATGGTTGCAATGGCAGCAAAGTCCCTTAGGAATGGACATACAGCTTTTCATAAAAGGAGGAAGGGTAGGAAAGTGTGATTCATACGAGTGTCAACACTTCGTTATTTCTGTCATGATCTTGTGGTGCAAGCGTTGACAGTAGTTCACCTCTTCTTTGTGAAGCCCTGCAACTTTTGACTATGGAGAGGACATTTACTGCCAAAGCAGCACTCGTCTAAAGTCGAGTGCATAACTACCTTCACCAGGAATGAAACCATTACCCGTCTTTTCTTTTTGTATAATTTGATTACCGGGTGTGTCTTCCGTTTACCCAAAGGCTAGATTTTGACTTCCAATTGACATATTTACATTGGTAATTGTCATATTCAGGCTACTCAGAATTCGATCATAATTTCAGTTCCCCTCCCCCTCCATTAAAAAAAGAAAAAAAAAGAAAAAAGAAAAAAGAATGCCTTGTAAATTGTGACAACTACACGAAGGCTTTCCTTGCTGTTTATTTGATTTTAAATTGTGTGTGTGTTCTGATGCAGTGATTTGGATATGGACTCGATAGCAATCAGTGTGAAAATTACAGGTTAATGTGCTTGTAACACATATCGTCGCTGGGCTGACAAAACTTTGTATCTACAAAATGTCATATTCAGGAGAGCAAAAAAAAAATGGCAGCCAAAGCACTGTATCAAATGGGAGAGCCTTTCCTTTGACATGCCATGGTGGCTTCAGTTTTGGGGTAAGACCACTGGGATTTGGACAGGACAGGACATCACTTAACTGATTGTCTGACCATTAATCAAAAAAAGTCATTTTCACCAAAATTTCAGATACAAGGTCTTGTTGCCCCAGCAACGATATCCTTTGATAAGAGATGTTAGCATTGTCTTTATAAATGGGGTCAGTCTCTCTCATTCTACGTTATTGTCAGTTGCATAACTGCTGTAAGTACAGTCCATATGAATCAAGTCAGTTTACAGCCCATGTCTTTTAGAATGTGGACCTTAAAGTTGTACAAAACCTTTTTCCTGGTGGAGTTAACTTCTGGGAGACTGACCGTATGAAACCATGCTGCAGAATGAATTGTACTTCTGTCAAACAGTAGTAACTTGATGCGACAGAAGCATGTTCAAAGTATGAAGATGTGTGTATTCTTGTGTTTTTTTTTTTTCATGAAAAAGGCAATTAATCTCTCTCATGCTACAAGTTTCATGACCAATGGTTTGGAGATTGAATTCATTTCATGTAAAATGTTATGAGCAAGCAACATGTTACTTTAGAAATTAGACTCATTCCCTTTTGTAGTGTTACATAGGTTGAAGTGTAAACTTGTTTTGTTCTTTGTGGGTATCAGTTGCTGCTCAACAAGCTGGAATATTATGCATTCTAATTGTGGTAATTGTCAGGGATCCACCATACAGTGTTATAGATAACACTCCCATTATAACAAACACTCTATTAACAAAAGTCTTGATGCAATGAAGTAAAAATTCAGGTCCAAAAATTATCATCAATATTTTTTGTTTATGATTAATTGTTGGGCCATTTCAAAAAACTAACAAACAAAAAATGCTATGAAATGAAAGAAAGCTGCCAGTCCCGAGGACTTTGTTATAACAGGAGTCTTCTGTACTCTCACCGATTCTGGTCACCCACTGAACAGTGAAGAAAATGTCCTGTATGCTCTGCATCTTTCTTTCTTTCTTTTTTGTTTTTAATATCAGTCTTTCATGGTTGACATATAATTTTGTATAGATCACTGAAATACTACTAATGCGCTCAATTATATGATCGCAAAAAAAAAAGAAGAAGTTAATGTCATGATTAATGATTGCGTTCTGAATGCATCAAACTGTCAAAGAGTGTGAGAGTGTACGCACATTGGTCTTGAATCCTATGATAATAACAATGCATGTTCTTCAATAGCACCAAGTTACAGCTTTGTATGTTGAAATATGTGTTCAGCTTTACAAAAAGGGGACAAAACTGTGTGAAAGCATTTCCAGTGGCTGCATATATGTGCTCACACATCTTGAATGTAATATGTTGATGGTAAAGAATTTACTTGAAGAATGAAATCAAAGAAAGATTTTGTGTTTATATTAAAGAAAACAAGACACTCGAGTCTTCATCACAAAAAGAGTCTTGGCTTGCAGCATTCTTGTTTCATAAGCATATCTCTTAGTTTATTATTTTAGCATTTTGTGAACAATATTTTTTTTTGTTTACTTTACAATTATGTGGCACAACCAGCATGAGACTGACTACAAAAATAATATCTTATCATGCTAATACAATCTTCCCTGTGTTGAGTTCAATAACTTCAATTTTTCTCCCTCACAATCGTACTGCCTCTGTATCTTCATGCAAATGATCATACCTAGGCTACTTTTAGTCCGAAATAAGTTGAGATCGTTGCACCCATTTATCATACTTCTGGATAATCGCTCTTCAGGAGTGTCTTCATGCAATCTTGAAAATAACTTTCAATTTCTTTCTCTGATGTCCAGTAATTCAACACATCACATCATTTGTGTCTCCATGGCAACTTCACCTTGCCTACATGACGGCTGATCAGAGGCAGACACAAACACATTAGTCACATAATTAGCCATGTCCAATGGTTGTGCTCGCGTTGTCATTTTGCCAGGACTACAACTTCGCCTCTGACTCTCACACCCAACCTTGTGCTGTTCCACTGTTGCCTCCACCCATATTGCATTGGTTTCAGAGGGCACACCAACATGCCAAACCTTCTACATCCCCTTACCCTCCACGAGACTCTTTACTCGCAGAACATAATTACACATAGAGTAAAAAAAAAAGACAACGAGCATGCATGTTGCTTCAAACTACATTATTAGCAGCAGGCAAGACTTATTAGGATGGTGCCTTTAAAATATCACATAATTTACAAAATGTGCCATCTTCTCAGCTACTGTCTGTAGACTTTGTATAAAATTCACAACTCGTACAAACTTCGTATAAATTCATTTCATGCACTCGGTAGTGTGAATACATACTTCTTACCATGTGCATACTAATCTATGCCCATCCTACTTTCCTTTTTGTTCATTCTCTACCTTTGTTCGATTGAAAGAATATACCTTTTCATAGAGTCTCATTGCCTTTCGGTGTAAAAATATTTTTTTTTTGTTGAAAGCCACATAAATTAAGAAAGATTTCAGCATGAAGTCGATGCAAAACATCAATAACAAAATGTTAAAAAGACAGAAGATGTACACTGTTTCAAAAACTCATTGCATAAAATTACATTTGGGTAATTATACAACGGAGAATAATCACAGCAAGACATATAAATAAAACCACTTTGATTACCACAGAAAGCTTGTGATCTTCCAGTCAACTTAATAGCAACCTGACTCCCTGGAATGTGCCAACTTGAGTGTTTAGTAACAGGGACTGTATTCTCATCTACCTTTTGCTTACACTTGGACTCTTTCATTTTTAATCTCATCTATTTTCTTCTTCTTCTTTTTTAGTCACCTGGAATTTACATTTCCTTCTCACATAATTCTTACCTTACCGAATTCTAAGAAATATGAACTGTTCCTCAATGACCACAAAAGGTAATCTCCTATCCAGTGCAGTTGTATTTACCAAATTTAGCCATAATCGGCCAGCTGCACTTTGAATATTACTCTACCATTTTAAAAATACTCGCTACTTAGTAAATTACATTTGATGTGACTTCAACATAGGTTTGTATCTTCAAAACATGTTCTGTAATTCATATCACTGGCCTAATTTCATAGAAAAATTTGCAATTACTGTTTTGAGTTGCAAAGTTACCAAGGCAACAGTCAGAATGCTCACGGACGATTGGCTGGTGCCAGGCTGCTACCACGGTTACTGTTGCTAAGTGTAATATATATTATATATATGGTATGACGACCTGGATGGCGAAGTGGACACTAAACAAGGGAGGAGGGGGTCACACTCACGGTGTGGGGACACCATGTCGGAAGACTGGGTCAAGGAAAAGGATTTTTGGAAGAGGACTTCTGAAAACCAAGACGGAAAGTAATAAATTAATGTAAAAAAAAAAAAAAAAAAAAAAGATTAAAGAAGATCTTACTTGATTCACACACAGGATTCCTGACCCACGGATCATAGAAGCAATTCATTTGGTGGTAAGATGTTAGATACCAAAATCATTATGCCAACATGTGTAAGCTCTCTACGGGATCTGACAGTCTTCTTCCACAATGAATAGTCTATGTGAAAAAACAATGTGAGGTGCATATATATAAATAACACATCCCTATTTCACATGTACAGTTAGATCAAAAACTTCTCTATTTAAGTGCACCTCATTTTGGTTGTTTGGGCGGATGGGATGGTTGGTACAAGTTTATAATCTACTGCGCCATACCATGCTCCGTGGGGCAGCCATGATAAATTACCCCACACTGACCTACTGCAGCACCTCTGAGAGCCGCCGCCTCTAACGAAGAAGCACATCGTATGTACAGCCAAAACTGCTACCATGGCATAATCTGCATTCTTAGCTGAGATATGTTCCAATGGAGTGCAGGTAATTGACAAACTGGCAAAAACCAAACTACCACGAAGTCAAGTGCCTCTAAGCACAAACCTGTATTGTGTATGCCTACATTGTGCCCTACCGCCTGTACATGAAACAATCAACAATATTACCTCCTCAACTTACAAGGAACACTCCTCCATACCATGGGTCAAAAAGAGATTGTAAAATGAAAAACCACAATAATTAATCCTCTGAACCTACGAACTCACACAAAAACTTTTAAGTAGAAAATGGAGAAATTGAGAGAAAAAAAGAGGATAAAATGGAGAAACAAAATGGAGGATTTCTTCTGTAGTAGATACTGTCATATTTAAAGATTTACTACATTCTGGAAGTTACAGTTTCAACAAAATGACTTAAAAATTTCAGGTGAAAAAGGAAGAGTACACAGTAAACAGAGCTATGACATGAGTTTTCTTGACTACTTTCTTAAGACATTCACAGCAATACTGGGTTAAGTTGGCTTGCGCACAACAAATGTACAGCATATTACATGCACAGAAGAGATTCTTGTACTGCACAACCGGAAGGGCCAAATCAAGACTTTAAAGGCTAATGCCGATGACGAATACACGTCCTACAGCATCTTATGGACATTTCTTGATTAACATGATGAAACTATGCGCTTTAAAACATTGCAAAATAGTATAATGCTGAGTGTTCCGGAACATGTTCAAGTTAATGTCTCTCTACGTGCATAACATTCCCCAAAAATGACACGCGATATGACCTGATTGTTTGTGGAAAAAAAAAGAGGAAGCAAAATTGCACCTCTCCGTTATGTGCGGAAATACAGCAGGAATATAAACAGCAAGGATGGCTTTCCTGTTTTAATCCTTGGTCGGTCAGGAATGTGAACAATGCCACTTTTATTCAGAGCTGTTTACAGGGGAAGAATAATCCTTGAAAAAAAGAAAGATAGAATACAAATTTCCCCAGAATGCCAACAGCACAGGAAATTGGATAAGGGATCACATTATTTACTCTATACACATTTCCACCTGGCATGACACAGCATGTGCTTCAAAGGCAACATTTTTTTTTTTTTTCAGCCTGTAGAAATCCATAAAATCTATCGATTACAAACCAAAGAGATATTATATACAATTACTTCAGGTCACGTCATGCAGGTAGCTTTACGCCATATTTCAAGTATGTAGAAGCCAAATATAATCATGCATGCTGAACTATACTGTAACAGTAGCACTGGTACTGGAGACCACACCACAACAACAACAAAAAAAAAACAAAACATATGCCTGGCAAGAGAGAAATTACTGTTACTTGTACACGGATAGAATATATATATTTATATATATGACATCTTACACTGATGTAGGTGAGTGCATCGACATATACCACAATAATCAAGTTATATTTTCACAGTTTGGTAGACACTAGAAATTACAAAACTTGTAGCCAGAGTATTTACTTAGAAAGAATTACCACGTTCATGTGACGAATAGACCTTCTCATAATCAAACGAGACAGCGGAACATTACCATTCATCTAATATCTAACCTTTGACAAATACAGGGGCCTTCTCAGATATCTTCCTATAACATTATATTCATCTGCAGCCAAATTTGATTTTTCACTTCACATAGTTTGTTGAGTTGATAACATTCTATAGTGCATATAAAAAGATATATCAATATGTCTTGTACGAGAAGCAATAAATACGACCTACCCCAAGAATATATGATCATCCGAAATGGCAAAATAATACATGCACCATACATTTGTATAGAAAATTATATTCTTTCCCAATATAAATAAAATATATACGTTTGTATGAGTGTTCTGGTGTACAACAGAGTGCAAATTACGTACAGTATACAAGTGCATGGTAGAATGCACTACAATTATGCACATACAATGCACTACAATCATGACTTTTATACTTTCCACAAATGTTATCTACAGCATGTACAATACAAAGTGTATAACAGGTACATTGTACATACAGCATAGACAATGATAAGCATGATTAGGTATGTAGAATATGAACTGTGAGAGACATCAATTGGTTACAGTACAGTTTACATCAACAGCATGAAGATTTTCAGTCAAGAAATACTGTCTCCTTTACTCTTACAAGAGTTCATGAAATAGTTTCTTTGTGTACAAAATTATCTTAAAAACTTTACCCAACTACACAAAAAATGTAGCTGAAATTTTGTATCGACTTAAACAAGTAAAATTTCATTGCATTTCCCTTTTCCATTAAACAGTAATTCAAAAATTCATGAAGTAGAGAGACCAATCTCTCTGTATGCATACCAGGGTAAAATATTTTTGTTCTTTTCAAGACTTTCACATGACAAATAGGACAGGATACCAAAAATTTCCCGTAGGAGTAGAACCACTACCTATACATGGTGGAGAAGGAATCCTGCATCAAGACGTGCCGTATTCTCAGCTACGGGCGCTGTTAAAACGTCTTTCATCGGCAGCACCCCTGCTGCATAGCAACACCCACTCCCATTATGGATCAGTCACACGATTTCACATTTGTTGTTTTCATATTTAAAAAATTAGTGCTTACAGATAAAAGCAATGACTCCCAGCCTGATAATCTTCATCTCCGCTCCTGCATCTGAAATAGACTGAACCCCTTCACAATACCAAAGCAGAAGATGCCTTTTGTACTGGTAGACATCTAGAGTTGGTGTTGGTGCTAACCCCCTTCAAAAGCCTTCTGGGTGTTCATCAAAATTTGTCTAAAGATGCTGTAGAGTACCACAGCAGTGTATTTAAACTTTTACATCCAACATATTTTGGCAGCCCAAGATGAAACCATTTATTGTGGCATCTTCTACTTTCTCCGACTGCTTGATAAATCTATTGTTTTTTTGAATGTCCCTTTTATTTGGAATCGTATTAGTTTCTTATTGCATGAGACTACTCCCTTTAAGAATGAGGTTGTCATATTTGTTTTCACCCTTTATAACACCCCCAAATCAAGACAGCGTGCCTTCTGTGACTCACATATATCATGTTTGAATTTGACAGGAAATTGTAAACAATCCTTCAGAGATCAAATTGATTATTTGCATTCACTAATCATGTTTACACATTCTGTATGCATTCCAACTGACGTCTGACCAATGAAAGCAAATGGAAATTGCCCTGCTTCATGTACCGTGCCCCAAAGCATTACGATAATGTATTCTGTAAATGCCTCAGGGCTGATAGTAATTTACCTGTATATTCATGTTTTCTTTCTCTTGCAAAGTTGTTGCAATTCAACACCCAAGTTTTTTTCTTTTTTTTTAAAGCAGTATTTAGTAAGAAAATGTTTTGCATTTCTTGCACTGTACCACAGTTTGAAAAAAAAAAAACAACAACAAACAAACAAAAAGAATTAAACCCATCATTTCCAAAGTGCAGGCTGGCCTTAAATATTAATTTTGGAGAAAATGTAGACATCATTCTGCTATCCTCCACACAGACAGGACAAACTCGACTATCATCCAGAACTGAGAACATAACTTTGTTACCACACACTCACACACACAAGAAAAAAGGCATGCTCACCACAACCTATAAAACAAATTAACACAAATGCTTACTCTTTAACATTTGCGTTCACTCTTCCCACTGTCCAAACTCTAGTGTTTACAACTTCTTGACGAAAAAAAAAAAAAATGTGAAGAAATAGAAAAATATTTCAAACATTTTTTTTGCTCTCTCACTCAAGTTAATTGCTCTATGAAATGGAATATGATCTGTCAAACTTGAGCGTTCCTGCAAACTGGTCAACAAACGAAAGCCAATCAGAAAGCGGATTGGCCAACAAGGGCCACAATGAAGAATGTGACCTCAGCGACAAAGACATTGTTGGAATGCCGATACTGTTGGTCTTTTGTGGCTCAACCACTTGAGAGGTATTGGGTCTCAGGTGCAATGCCCTTTAGCCTTAATAGTTGGGAACACAGATAGAACAAAAGAAAAGTTTCGATCGCAAAACGAGTTAAGCGTCATATTTAAAAATTTTAAAGTCCATCATCAGATAGAGCAAAATAAAATGCTTCCAATGACACCTCACTTGTCACAGAGCAAGGAATAAACATTGCTAAAGTTATGATGAACAACATCCCATACTTTCTTATTATTTTCTTTGTTCTTTAGAAGGATTAATCTCAAATATATCATATTGACAAGAATTGGAGTTAACTCGTTTTGTAATCAAACTCTTCAAATATATCGTACACAAAACAGGCTTCCCAGAAAACGTGCAGATGGCCAGAACTTTAAAGAGATTATCAGGAAGGAACGATCGGCACTCCCCCATGGTTGAGTCAGACCAAATAAGGTCTGATGTAATAATGACAAGAAGAAATTGCCTTCATTACAAAATTATCTCATTGCGTGTCATTATCGGCACAAGGATATCATAGCTAACATATTAATTTGAAGTGCGTACAAACGGATGAGCCTAGCTGTATTCAAGGTCTAGATAGGCATGTTTGCATGACTTTTTTTTTCTATGTGCTGTGATGAAGATTTTTCACTCAAAAAACAAAACTTTGGCACACATTTACTATAAATTCTCCTACCACTTTTTCACATCATAACTCCACAAAAGAACAACAGAGGAGATGTAGCACTGGGATGATACAAAACAGAGTAGATTATCTCTATGAAAACTGGGACGGCTTGACAAATAGCGTGTTTGGTCTTGTTGTGTTTTTTTTTTTTTTTTTGATAAGCATGTTGTGTTCCTGGAATGAACACACACACACACACACACACACGCACACACACACACACACACACACACACACACACACACACACACACAAACACACACACACACACACACACACACAAACACACACACAGAACTGTTTTGGACCCACTTTGTGCATCTTCCTGCTGCAATGACTGGCAAAGCAAAGGAAGGAATGACGTTAGTGATTACACGGCTATTGGGGGGGGGGGGGTGTGTGGAGGAGGAGGGAAGGAGACAGACGGACAGACTGACAGACAAAGAGTGTGACAGACAGACACAGACAGAGAGAGCTCCGTGGGTGCCGACTCCGCTCAAACTATGTCCTCTCCCACAATCTGATCCATGAATCACATCGAAATTCAGAAATATGTCTGTCCCAGTTTGAGTAAGTTTTTTGTTCCTGATTAAATTTTGACGGCCAGAATTGCCATTAATCCAATTGAATACCGGTAAGCCTGAATTCATAGTTCCAACGTCCTCTGTTCGTGTAGGTGTTCATTCTTACAAGCTTGTGACCTCCTGCAATCATACAGGATTGTTTTACTAGCAAATAAGACATGTTAGATGGGGAAAGTCTTTCCTTTATCTAAATAACAGAGGCCATACAAAGCACCAAAAAGAGTGATTCCTATCCAAACAATACACTGATGTCCTTGTGGCTGACTTCCTTCCAAATGAGGCCAAGTCAAAAGAGATTAACTGTCGTCCAACCTTCAAAAATAGTGTTGGCCTTCTCAATATTGAGTGGAAAGTTTAAGCATCATGTGCTCTTATGAACCCTTTCTATCCCAGGGACTTTGGACAGTGTGTACAACGCTGTAGCTTTCTGTGCTAACCACCACTCAGAGCACACAAAGGGTTAAGGAATACTGTAAAACATGATATATTCGCGGCATGATTTTTTCGCGAATTTGAGCCGACTGCCTTTTTTGCGGCATGAAATTTTCGCGAACTGCCACTGGCATTCAATGCATATAGTGTAGACAAGAACTTTTGCATGCATTTTAATTTCGCGAATCTCGGCGCTCGCGAAATTCGCGAAATTAAAGTGCACGCGAAAATTCCTCGTTTTACAGTATTATTAAATGGAGCCCAAGATTGTCAATGCAGCTACCATACTCCATTGCTACCCTTGTACCATGATTAAAGTAGATCACATAAGTTTTCCTCTTCTTCATAATTCCTACTCCCAACAGCACATACTGATATTCTAATGAACTTTGTCCTCTGGCCGTGAAAGGCCGTAAAATCCTGTGGACATACAGAAACAGAAATGTGGTCTCCCTCTACCAGTACCGGCGGCACATTCCCAAGAAGAATCCTCGCCAGGGATGTGTGTGATTTGACACGTGGCGGCCAGCAAAGCATGACTCCAATGCTTGACTGATTTGAGCCATCTTGAAGGGTATTATTGCCTTGTGGTCCGAGGGCCAGAATTGGATGAACTAAACAAAAGTGTGTGGGTAAAAGGATGTCAGTGTAATACTGTTTTTTCTCGCATATATTGCTATGCCACAGACATATAACACTGTCATAATATTGAATTCTACATCATTCTTAATTTGTATGAAAGGTTATCATATGTGTAACCCCCTCCCCTCATACAATTGAACGCAAAGCATGTAATATATACTTTCTAAGAGATTGTAGATATCCCTTGTCTCTGGTCCAAAATATCATCCTAGCACACAGAAATCCCAGATATCCTAATAACCACAAAGATGAGTAGGAATCTGTGATTGCATACTGTACTTTCCATCTAGCAGATAGCAGTAGGCACAGCATTACTTTAAAATACTGTTAATGCTACTCACTAACACAGAACAGATGATGGTACTGGACCAAGGACTTATACAATTTGACTTTCTTTTGTGTGTATGTGTGCGATTGTGATAGACATCTTGATGCACTGGAAATATCACTTGCCAGGAAGAATGTTTTGTGACAGCTTAAGTGGCAAGCATGAATGTAATCTCAACCTACACTTTATCCCATTGGGATAGTTAACAATAATTGAGCTCAAAGCCATTTTGAGCTTTTACTATATGCAGAACATCACTGCATCAGCAACCGTTTATATGAGGAAATGTAATTTCATCCCTACTACGCTTCTGGAAAAGACTAATTTTAGCACATTTCCGACTCCCCATAATGTCAAGAAAGTGCCACATGACGCAACTCTGTGAAGTAGCGCTGGTGGGATGTGACAAGACTCGGGTCCCCTGATGGTCTGTGATGTTGGCAAGCAGCTTCAGGAGTATCCCAGTTAACTGGTCCACCAATCCAAATGGAGGAGCAGCTACCCATCACTGCTGCTGCCCGCTGGCCGTGAAGATCTCCACCTCCGTCTCGCTGGAGTTGGAGAGGATGCGTTGCCGTGCCGCCTGCTTCTTGGCGGCAATGAGCCTCTTGCGGGCCTCCTCCCTCGCCGCCCTCATCTTGGCCGCTCGGCTCTCCTTCGCCTCGTTCTTGTTGGAGTCCTTACCGTCCTTCTCGTCCTTGTCGCGGCTGACCTGGCGACCGTAGGCACGCTTGGCCGGTGTCTTCCTGGGTGCCGTCTGAAAGAATCAATACCAATAGACGAAAAACAAAAGTTGAGTGACGCTGTTTTCGTGGATCATTCTCATTTACATACCGTTTGAAAAAAAAAATGTAGTTTGAGGTTCTTTCCAACACATTGAAACTTTGGGGATTCAAAACATTGATATCAAGACATTTACCTAGTTTACATTTTCTCAGCTACTTCAAGATGAAGGGTCTTGAGATCACCTAGCGGTGTATGCATCACAATCCAAGAAGAGAAAACACTCCAAGGAATAAGCAAAGTCACCATCCCCACTTTTAACAGTTCAGATAGGAGAGAATCTGCATAAATTATATGTGACCTGCTGTCACTTTACCCCCATCAAACTAGCTCACTTCAAGGCTGAGAAAGCCGGAAAGTAAGAAATTTACAGTTTCTCCAAAGGTAAGTTTATTTGTAATGTAAATTCCTTCTAAATTCCCCACATCTATGAAGGTTTTGAAATGTGAAAAAAAAAATTAAATTCTTGAGAATGACTTCTCAATTATGGTGAGGAAGAAATAAATGATTTATGGTTTGGTTGCTAAGTAACACAAGTTATGAAAGTTATCTTTTGCATTTACACAGAAATATCTGACTGGCAGTGATTCTATTTGTAAGTTCATCTGGTAAAATGAAAATCTCCAACATTCTCCATTAGACATATTTCACTTGATTTTAGGTTACCACATATTAAAGACACGAGAATTGAAATCAGTCGGTAGTCAGTCAATGAAATGACACAGATGACAGAACTCTGCCTTTACAGCATGAACCACAGTAAAAAGCCCACTTCTCTTTTCTTTCCCAGTGCAATTTTCATTGCATTCCATTTATTCTTTGGCAATGATGGTTGATGGATGCCCACATTACCGTCTCATGACTCAATAACCGGTAACAGTCAACGCATTATCATTATCAAATACCTGCGGGGACGAGCAAGAAAATGTGGAGAATGCTTCGAACGTGTGAAGTATGTTCCCTGTCAAACCCATCAGGGTAATACGTGGTGAATTCCAATCCAGACACAAGAATCACACCCCCTCCTGGCATTTAAGCAAAGGGTCCTAAGTGTTAGTTGAGAGCTATTAGCCATCTCTCATTCAGACCCAGCCATCAATCTCCATCTGGTCCCCCCGCCTCTGCTCTACTCCGAGGAGCTCGACGCAATTTAAAACGGCATCATCAAAAGTGTACATAATGAAGTCAATTTTAGAGGTGGGGTGGGATGGGGGGAGGGGGTGGGTAGCGAAGGAGGGAGATTCACAGGGAATGTTTGAGCAGGATTGGAAGCAATAAGTCACAATGTATGCAGTGTGAATGGCATGGTACAAAAAGTCACAACATATAAACTAACTGGTGTTCAGAGTGAATGACTTTGTACCTCAGTTGCAACCTACTGATGCAAAGTGTGAATGGCATTGCAGGGTACAAGCACACGCCTGTTCCGTTTTTGCTCTTCTATATCATATCACAAAAGATAAATAATTAAAAAATATGCTGTTTTCAAATGGTACTGAGACTGAAGGTATGATGTGAAAATTACAATTTCTAAATGAACATTTCACTTCTTTTTCTGCAATACCTGCAGCGTGGAAATATGGCTGACCCGACTTCTTTATCGTTAAGTGCATTCACACAATTGCACACAAGTGTGTCATAAGCTGGCTGGGATCGGTTTGTTTCATATTGAGAGTCTGTGAAGTTTTCATTACTGTTGTGTTGGCAGCATGGCAAGGATGCTCCTTCCAGCATGAAATGTAATTTCTACAATGTGACCGTGTGATCTGATACAATGTCTCAGAGATACTTAATTACTCTCAAACATATGTTTGGAAGAAAAAAAAAAACATCTCTTCCTTCTGTCTACATAGTTACTCATCGAATGGTTTGACTGTACAGGGGCGGATCCAGGATTTCCGTAAAGGGGAGGCGCCCTTACAAAATTAAAGGGGGGCGCAAAAGCCCCACCCCTCCCATTTTTTTTTTTTTATTTCTTTTGTTTTGACAAAAAATAAAGAAGGGGGCACACGTCCGGTGCGCCCCCTTCCGGATCCGTCACTGACTGTAGCGATGCTCACAGAACATTAAAGAATAGCCATGAGCTGGCTGCCATGGCCGCGGATGTTTGATGTGACATATGCCGTCTTAATAATGACAGTCATCATCGCCTGTGTGAAGGATCAAGGAACTTGAGAGGGGCTCAATCTGGCCCTGTATGTACAGTATGTATGCACATCCCTGAACCATAGATTTATATTATCTGTGTGCAGACAGGCATCCAAGGCTATCACTGGCTCAAGACATCATGATCTACACACACACATTCATGCACTGCCAAGGGATTCAGATGCGTCCTCTCCAATTACAGCATTCATCCCTGCCTAGCTCTATGGCTGTCAGCACAGTGCATCCTTCCACACAAACTCATTACAGTCATTAAAAACAGGCGATTGTGCATGCGACAGTATTACAGCACATATCCACTCTCAATGTTTCTGATGAAGCGGATTGATTTAATCTCCCTCGTGACACTATCCAGGCAAGTGATGTAATGTTTAATAGATCCCCCAAAAGGGGAAGGGGAAAAATAACAGGGGGAATGTCTTTTATCAGAGGGTTTGTAAAAACACATATTTCTTTTTTCCTTTATGAGAATGACAAAATTTAAATCCAAACATGCAAGATCATGCATGATGAGGACAATTATGTTTTGTTTTTGTTTTGTTTTTTCTGTGTCAAAAAAGAAAACAGTTTGTTGTGTGAATGTGTGGGTTTGCATGGTGAGGTGTGTATTGTATTTGTGTGAAGGGAGTTTGCTTCGTCACCTCGTGAAAGTCCTCCTGAGGACTGTTAGAATTCTTTCTGGGTAAAAACAGTTCTAAAAACAAGAGCTAAGCAAGCTTGAATAAGCTTGACTTGTTCTAGGAACCAAGTAGCTGCTCACAGGTTTATGTTTCAGAGCAGACTGAGTTTTAGAATTTGTGAGACCATTACTGAATTCATTACTTGCTGAGCAGCAGTCATTGCACAGTTAGTGAACGTTACGCCATCTATTATTTTCCTTCTTGTTTCTAAATCTCTTTTCTAGACGATTCTACCCTATTCCTTCACTATGCAAGGGTCCAACTCCTCTGGCACCACTCACCAATCTACTTCATATATTCCACAACACCCTTCTAAAAGGAACTACTATATACACTCTTCAAAGGGAGAGTTGAAATAGACCACCATCCTGTTTGGACCTACCCATCAATGTTTCTCTTTATCAGCATAGAAGAACAGACAGACAGACTGTCAACCAAACAGAGACAGACAGACAGACAGACAGATTGAATGTTAAGCTGAAGCATACAGACTATCTGCCGTTATGTAGCAGTGAGAACACTAGACAATGCAATCCGTAAGCACTGCACTTGGCTATGTGTGACCTCAATTCTTTTTTTTTTTTTTTTTTTTTTCCTTGGCCTGACTTCTTCATTCAGGCAAGTGGGGAGAGTTAAACATTTATAAGGAGAGGCATCAATTTTTCCCTGGAGTGCTTGGCTGAAAGAGGGCAAGTGAGGACAACGGACACAGTTGAGTGGACATGAGATAAACTGATCTATCCTCAATACAGTCACCACTGCTTTGTCGGGATGAGTATTCAAGACTTCTACCCCTTGCACAAACCCACATACAATGTAGGTGGCATCATAAATTCGGAGCGGAACCAGAGTAATCTGCACTACAGAATTTGACAATGTTATTATCCGCATTGTGACCAGACTTGGAGTTTGCGATTGACAAAGACAATTTTCCCATTTACCGTAACCATCATCTTGTCCTATCTATGCATTAAAGAGAACAAGCCTCAGAGAAATGCCATGTGATATTGTCCTTTAAAAGCGGTGTTCCTGTCTATCCAAGTTTCGATCAAGCGGCAGGGACTGTACCCTAAAAGTTGCTGGTACATGTAATGCCTATCAAATCTAACCGTTCCAGGTAAGGCCTTCTAAGACAGAGACTTCCGTAAAAAAATTTCCACAAATGCATACATAGAGTCCTTGCCCTGTCTGACTGACGACTCTTGTCTCCTATATCTACTGTATGACCCCTCACTGACCTGCTACAGCAGTCACACCTCATTATCATTTTAAATGTCATTTTTCCGCTGGCAACAAACGTGTCACACAGAGTTCAATCATTATATGACTGTAAAGTGGCATTAAGCATTTGTAACAGTTCAGTGAAATTAGCAGGAATTCTTGTAAAACGGTCCAATGAAAAGTCACACGGGGTGCGCGACAAACGTGACATTGACTGCATTTGTAGCAGGCGCTTGCCTGCATTCTGTGTTGAAATATGCATGGTTAATACTGAAATTGCACTTTCTACCTCAAAAAAACTAACAGCACTTTGATCAAGGGCAACAGTTAGAGATTAAAATAGCAAAAAAAAAAATTACAGTTGTGATCATGTGATCAGCAGTTGGACTGCTCAGTTTTACTCCAGAGCACACAATCTCCTGCATCAAACATAGTTCACCTATCGGCACATTTATTGAGCATTGTCTTAATGTGCCAACACTGTAAAAGTTTCCCACTTTACACTTTTGGGTAAATAGCTTGGTAGCCTATCAAGATTTATTTGGCAGGGCAGGCCGAATGACTATATATGCAGACATCCAAAGAAGAATATCCTTCAGAAAAATATCCTATGCACTACACATATTGACCTATCTTCACTATATTTCTAATAAAATGTCTCAATTTTGCCACGACCACAGCTATTGCTGCTGCGCAAATTTTCACAATGCTTTCCAGGTAAGACAGTAATCTGGAAGAAGCTAGAAGCTGATTGAGACGATACTGGTCAAAGCATTCCCTGTTTCTGGCAATCCTACAAAATAACTGTAACACCAGGAATTAGCTGCAATACTTTCTCAGAAATTGAACCAGAGCCATTGCAGTTAGAACTTGGTCCACAATCAGCAACATTCCAAGCAACTTTAGCATACACGATGAGTCATTTGGCATTGACTCCAGTTTTAAGGTCAGGTAAACTGTGTCTGGAAAGAAAAAGTATTTCAGACAAAGCGAGAGAAAACAGCCTGGCATGATGTGTTTTTCTGGCAAGATGTACGGGTACAATTTGATCTCGTTTCTAAATAACCCTGCATTATACACTGCAGCAGAGTCAATTGTTGAGTTAACATTGCTAATCACTCGGTCAATAAAGGCGCTCAAAGCAGTGTTTGGTATTTTATTTGCGAGAGACTCTGTCATGTGTCACTAAACAATTTCAATTACTTTGTTACTTAGTAAGCGTACATCACACTTCAGGCAATGGAGCAAATCTGACAGGACAAAGCTATCATGGCCTTGAAGTTGAATTTCACAACAAACCACAGGAGGATGACATAGCTGAAGGCACACTGCGCTGTTCTATTTGCAACAGCAAGCACACAAACCGTGGCAGGAAAGTGAAGGAAAAAAATTGATCAGGCGTTACATCTGATTTACCTGTAAATAAATGCTATCTCAGATTTAAAAAGGTTATCTGAACAAACAACCATGAGGATGAGTGGTACAAAATGAAAATAAAAGGCTACATATCATTTCCTCTATGTCTGGTAGATCAGTCTATTAAGCTCAGTCTCTCTGGACAGCAACATGCTTCATGCACCATAACAGCTTTGCCAGACAGGAGGTTACACAGACAACTCCTTCACAATTGAATGTATATCAACCACCATTATGATATCTCTGTATAACTGAAGTAGCTACCTCCCCCCCCCCCACAAAAAAAAAAAAAAATCAAATGAAAACAAAGCAGAACATAGCAAGGAACTACAAGGGAAACAAGAGAGCAAAACATCAACAAGCCAACCCTGAGCAGCTGTTTGTTTACAGACATGAAGGATGGTCCATCAGGGATAACTGCATGTAGTGTGTTCTGGTTATCACATTTCATATAGGAAACATACTGAAAAACATTTTGTGTAAATAGGATATCGTCATTCATTTCATTAAACAGCGGCATCGGTATCTGGAAATGGGAAATGATGAACATGCATATTTTTAATTCAGGAAAGGAAACTCGCCCATGCTTTCAAGTAATATCAATTTTACTGAAATACATTTTGATATGACATTTATGAGCTTGAATTCACAAACAAAAACAAACTTCCACAAATCACAGATGAACATGTTTCACAGCTTTTTGTTGAATTTGATATGAATATTCTATTGGAGGTTCTTTGGCAATGTTTACTAATAATGCATACATTATCCATAAGGCATAATTGTCATGTAACTTCTGTTCTACTACAATGACATCCCCTAATTGTTGACAGGCTGAAGGACAAGGAATTGATCACCCCACTGATATACTTTACTGGATTTCTTTTTATAACCGATGGACATGATGACGATGGGCGGAGAACATTTAGTACACTACATAAACTTCCAGACACCGAGGTGATAGAATCCAAACCAGGATCAGCTTTCATAACTCTCCTGCCCAGGTTACTTTGGTTCGTCTCCTCTGTGTCCTCAACCGGTGTCAGTGGTAATAGTAGAACCAACCTGCAACTGGGCTATCATTTCAGGATATCCCATTTAAGAATGCCAGGAATTTGTCATCGCCTTGTCCATCCATACCTGGCTGACTGAGTGATTTCTACAGGTTTCTTGATGGGGGAGGAAGAACCAAGAACCCACATCAACACGTACCTCACGTCTCTACTCAGCAGATCAAAACGCTGTGGCTAGCTCCCTTTCTGGATGGTATTCCCTGACTGTCCATGACACTGATTACTGGCATGATGTTTTATTTGAATATCAGAGACATCTCTCACCTTTTCTATTTTTACGTCAACCAAAACATCTCCACATCTTTCCCACATCTTTCCCAATTTAAGGGTGTATAGATATCAAATATCCCTTTTGCAAACCTCACAAAATTTTGTGTGGTTCAAAATTATGTCTCCAAACATTGTGTATGAAATCTTACAGTATTTACACCTCAGAGCTTGTTACTTTTTTTTTTTTTTTGGAGGGGGGGGGGGGGCTGTTGTTGTTTTTAGAACTTAAAAACTAACCCCAAGAATAACGGTTTAATTTTTTACGGGAGTCTGAATAAATTCACTAAAAATCTATAGTATTTATTGCCCCTCGAAAATTCATAACATTTGTAAGCTTAATGCAATTTTTTTCCATCAAATCTGAACATCTGGAGCATAATTTCAGGATAAATGAGCAGTAAACCAGTATCTGCTGATAGATTTTCCTCTCTGCACAATTGATATGTGTAAAATATCTGAAGCTAAACATGAAAGTCAGTATCAGAAAGTGCCACGTGCAAAGGCAATCTCTGAAGGGCTTTTATAATTGCCGTGTACCACAATGTGTAATGCGAATGGTCTGACTCCAGTTGAAGAATGCCATTTTACAGAAGACTTTAATTAATGACTTGTGCTTTTGCCAAGAAGGAAAAGGATCTGTTCAAAGTCTGGGTTCTGATTTCATTTCAATAGATCCGGCTTTCTGTCTGGCACATGAGCTGTTTGCCAGAGTTCAGCCAAATGTGTGTGCTAGCTTCTACATCTGGCTGTGACACACCCCAGCAATGGCATCTAAACTTAACGATACACGTTTTACCCCACCCAAATGAAAGACTTGACAAAGAAAATATCAGCAGTTTATAGGTAGAAACACCTGCACACTTTCTCACATGGAGTGGTACTCTCAAATGATTTTCACCAAAAACCAACCACAAACTACAGTTCTATTCTAAATCATCGTGCCAATACTGCTTTCATGTCATGTCATTTATACCTACACATTAACATTATATGATCACTAACCAAGCAATATAATACTACTTTCTCCTTATACTAACACATAAGAAATATTATGTTTCCCTCAATCCAGGAGATGGAGTCTCTTCCATCCTTCATTTCATGAAATATGATTCTCTTATAAGTTAAAAATCTCCCTCAGTGATCCAATGAAGAGATTTTATGTCAATGATGTGGAAATGCAAATACCCAGCACTCAAGAGCCTACGTTCCCAACACTCACACTCCTACACATTATAATAAATCCTACAGAAACAAACACTTAAACTGCACTGTCCAGAATGCCCTGAGCCATGTCAGACATCACACAAATCATAATGGCATTGACATTCCAATCAATCTAACTGCCTGAAACTACATTGTATCATGCATATAATAACTGATCACTGTATGTCCAACAAACAATGTACGTTTGCTTTACGTCAAAATGCAAATTATATGTCTAAGCATTTGCCAGGGGATAGAACATATTAGCTGATTGGTACTGTTGGTAATTTGTAAGTTTTCGCAGATTACTTGAAGTGCTGTATGCACACATATTTCCTCTGCTCCAGGGGCCTTGTCAATCTGTAGACTGAATATCATGATTGCTATTCCTACGGAGCAATGGACTTTCAACGGTCAGTGGCACAAGCAATGGATAAAACATACAGCTCATGCCCTGTGAATTTTTAAGCTAACAGATGCCTGTGACATTTAAAAGAGTTTTCCTAATCGTGAACATTGTCCGCTTTAATGCACTGTTACGTGCCAGAATTCTGGCAGTCTCCCTCGAACCCTTTTCATTCGGCCTCTGGTATTATTCATCACTCCGCCCACTTCTCTTCTCCCACTGTCCCCTCAGATCACAGCAGCATCACCCAGCTCAAGACGTGGATCTCTGGAGCATCTTAGAGATACATCATCCCTCATCATGCCAGCACCACATCACTAGGAGGCATTCTGGGGCATCCAGCTTGCACTTCATGCCATGGCCTACAATGGACTATCAAAACATATTTGTCAAATCTCAACATAGGGCGGTCACACTAACAGTAAAAAAACAAACAAACAAACAAACAAAACAAAACAAAAACACCTAACATTATGGAGTAAGTTGCTGCGCAATTGTGCCAAGAGCAACTCCAGACATCTTCAGTGAAATCACATCCAAGATTGCGATTTCCAATGTCCCATGACGTTTGCTTATAATTTGGAGTGTAAAACCTCCTGATGGAAAATTCATCAAATGTTACAAATAGGGGCCTACTGTACGTGACTTCCACTTGTAGTTTTACATTACATCTCCTGTGTGTTCTATCACTCATGTGCATGAGACTGCAAAGCTAACTGCACATTTGCATAACGGTGGCAAAAATTCAAAATTTTGCCCATAGTGCCCTAATATTGCACTATTTCATTGTACAAACACTGCAATATCTCATTTCAAGAAATTTCTGCATGAGAAAGGAACCCTTACACTCACCTCTTTGCCTCCCTAACCCCCCCCCCCCCAAAAAAAAAAAAATGATATCATCAAGAGGTGAGCTATATACTTGCACAACCTAATGGCTTAAGTGTAATCCACTACACAAGCACCTGCCTCTACAAGAATTGATTTCTTTTACTGTAGACTGTATTGTGTCGGTTGAGAACTGTTTTGATTTTTCCTTTTTTTTTTTGGGGGGGGGGGGTTCAATAAAAACAAAAATAAACAAAAGAATTGTGTTTTAATATGGACACTTTTTTCTTATCTCTCAATCTCAAGTAGGTAGGTCGAAACATTCAGTACTAGAATTCATCAACAAGATGACTACTCCCATTTTTCTTTCTTGTTTTATTTTTTTTCTCTCTTATGCATTACAAATTTGATGAACATCCATGTTACACAGTCATTCAAGACACAATGTCTAGGAAATTTACTGGCATATTTATTGTTACTAAATTTCTACTGGGCCTTTAAATGCAATATTCAAACCACTGCTTATCAAATATCCTGCCATATGCTCCGTTCAAGGACACATTCATTTTGGTGGATGTCCACAATATATTCTTTGCACTTGAATTTCCATGGGGTGAAAATGATAGGTAGCCCAACAACCAGCAGAAATACAATCATCATATCACGAGGTGAAGATCAAAAGGAAACAAAAAACAAAGTATACCACTGTCTAGGCCTACCCTGGGAGATGTGGCATCAGCTAGAGGGAATACATCAATACTAGAATACAACAGATATATTTTTATCACATTGCACAAGAGTGGCAATATTGCCCTTGTGAAACTCCTGGTGTAACTAAAGGTGTGGCATATACTCAATCATTTAACAATATCATGGTGATCCACATTTCCATTAATCTAAAGTGAATAAAAGATGTTTGACTGTTCCCCTCAAACATCTCACCTTACCCCCCCCCCCCCACAAAAAAAAAAAAAAAAAATGATAATAAATGAATGTACATGTAATGCTCCTGTCTACTAAATTGGCAGAAGCAGCTCTTTGTGCTACCCGAATCTTTGAAAGTCACAGCCCACGCCACTCATGTTTAGCGTAACATTGCCATTCCATGCAGTCACAGTACTCTTGCCTGCTAAAAAGCAAATGGACAGCAGCCAAGCCATGGTTTCATCAGGTGGCACGGCTATGGATGAGTGGTAATGTCAGTGCTTGGGAACATTGTATCCTTTCCACTGTGAGTCATCTGTAGATGTTACTCGTCGGCCTGATGTTGTGCCAACAGGGGCTATAGGAATGAATTCCCCTTCTCTCATTCTTCCCTACCCCCCCCCCCCAAAAAAAAAAACAACAACAACCACCGTTTGAATCTGTATAAATACATAGGCCTACACACATACATACACATTAACATCTGCATTCTTAAAGAGCATTTTGGGGGATATTGTACTTAATATGTTAAAATTACTGAGGATGGAGGTTCAATAACCATAGAAATGTATAAGTTTCCTTTGTTGTTGTTTTTCTTTTTCAGCAATGACCTTAACTGTGTTCATACACTCAAAGTCACCAGGTAATGCATTCTTGGGGTATCCAACACTTTTTTAAACCTTGCGGTGACTATTGCTCGCTGAATCCGAAAGCAAAGTTCCATTCAGTGATACGATTAGAGCACGTTTGAACAAAAAAAAAATAAATGAGAAAAAAATACTTCCATATACTGTATCTCACTGAACAAGGCAATCAATCAAACAGTTACAGTTTGTAGCACCTGCAATCAGCAATGTTTGTTACAATCTCCTGATAAAATCAGATTGGAATTCAACATCAAGTTAAAAAGAAGCTGGCAGCAGTAGTACAATCTATGTACATTTTCATGCAAATTCTTTAAAAACAAAAGACTTCCAAATAGTTTGATACTGTAAGAGGTGTTTTTGCAATTCCTTACTTGCGCGATTTCTGTTACTCTCACTTCTATTTTTTTCCAGCATTTCACAGTAGCATGTTGCTGCTTTCAAATAAGATTTGTTTCTCTATCAGTGTCACACAATAAACCAAGTAATATTTACTTGCTGCAATGTACTAATTCATGTCATGTAGACTGCCAGTTCTGCACACTATTCACTGAATAAATACCCCAACTGAAAGTGAGGGAAACTGTTGTATAAACTACATTCATACTTTTATCAACAGCTGTCATGTTTCAGACAGAACAGTTGTATGCAGGTGATAAAATCTTTGGGTGGGGATGATTCATCATCAAGGGCAAAGTACGCTGACCTTTGTGATTTCATTTGTCACATGATACCATAAAGATCATTCATTCTAACTGCGTACAATACTACTAACCTTCTCGACAGAAATATATATCGCAAATAAAAGCACAAGCTAAGTTGAATGATCTGATAGAAAGTCAAAAACCTACAAAAGATGTCACTTATGCATGAGGCACTTGAAAGTTCACCATAACGTGAAGCCTTTTAATACTCTGAAGACAAGAAGAAAAAAAGAAAAAAAAAACTTAAGGAAATGACAACGGGGTCAAGGCATAGCACATTAAGAATACTTTCCAGGTTTTATGGGCCAAGGTTCAGATTCATTGTGTCCTTTCACATCAATGATTTAATATTTGGCCCCCTGTGTCAGTGGCTTTATGCAGGTAGCATAGATTGGCACAGATCTGGGATGAAATTGCAGACAGACTTTCAAGGGCCACAGGCACTGGAGTCTCCTTTCAGTAGAATGTGGGATCCAGAGGCCATTTCACACTTACAGATGAACTTGTTTGCAACCATGTGTCAGCAATGTGTCTCAACACATATGTTTCTTATGAATTGTAAAATCCAGTATTCTTATACCAGGTATTGCAATTCAGTCTCCTTGCCAACTGCTACATGCAACAACATTCCCTATAGTGACTCTAAAATCTGTAAATCAAACATAAAACTCTCCACTCTTTACATGCCCAAGTCCAACCTATGTTATGCACACACCATGGTTCAGTAAACTAGAAGGTCAATCTATACCTGTATGTTCCACTTCCTCATTGTGTTGGGAGGTCAAATGTGCAAAACTTTTTTTATGGAAACACCTCCAGACTGTGATTGGCTGGGTAAGATTTAATAACAAGTAGGCCTATATGGGGGATGTGTGATTCAAGTTTGCTTTTGAGATCTTCCTTGATTATGTTCAATGAATACAAACAATGTATGCATGATTGGTAAGAAACCGGTTTCTATAACATGTTTACAAACGAGCCATCCGTAGCCGTGAGAGCCCTACTTGTGAGACATACATGTATGAATATCTGACAGCCAGGGGCCAGATTTACATATATCCGTGGCAGTCAGCCTGATATGCAATTTTGAGTTCTGGGTGGCAAGCTATGGTCTCCAAATGGAAGCTGCAGTGTCTGCAGCCATGGCGAGGGCAGAATTATGCACAAATGGGCACATGGGGTGAAAATTTGATAAGCCCTACGAAATGAGAAATTACCATACACACCTAGCACGTTCTCCTTCGTGGAATCTAATTTTTACTCCAAAAAAAAAGGGGAAAAAATCACCTTGTGTAATATATCATAAGTTATTGAATTAATTAACTTAGTCTTATAACAGAATAGAAATGTAAAGATTCACTCCCTGATTTCAGGCCACAAAATGTTCAAAACATGTGGCAATGCACACTAAGAAAACATTCCTAACCACATTACAAGTAGGCCTACATAACAGTGTAGTGCATTTCCAGCTTTAATAAAAAAAATTATGAAATTTAATCTTCTACGATAAAGCACAAACAAAATGTAAATTCCACCAAAGCATCTGTACACACACGTACCACGTCCTCTCTCTACGGTAATCCCATCCCAAACGCCCATGACAGCCTGTCTGTGTTCTGCCGATAGTGATGAAACCTAAATCTTGTCTGGGTTAATAACGAGATTGGGTAGGCCCCGAGACTGATGAATCACATGACCAGGATGTAGGCATGGTAGGTAATTTACCTTGAATGGTGTTTGCTGATGCAGGACCTCCATACACGTATAACGCTGGTTGGAATCGAGCAACACATGTTAATGCACTACCTGAGGTTTGTCCCAAGCTAAAAGGGTAAATTATCTAAGACCTCATTTCTACGATGACATGGGATGGGCAATCTTGAAGAAAGAAAAGAAAGGAAAAAATAAAAGATGGATGATCATTTGAACCAACCCCTGTTATTAGGTGTTAATCCTGATTTCATCTTTAACAAACTAAAAAAGCTGTTGACAAAATTTGAGATGCAACTAATCTTAAAGGTTGCATTTATCTAACTCGAGTAGAGAGAATCACGTTTCAAAATGTGTTTCGAATGGCATTTACGAACTTGCTTGGGTTGCCGCGTCATATTATAATTGCGATTTGAATGTTGTCACTGCGGAGCAGTTTTGTGCCATTCAACCCTGGAGGCAGAGGTCAACTAAAGCATGCCCCTTTTTGTAATGGACGCTGTTTTTTTTTTGTTTTGTTTTTGTTTTTGTAATGGACAGCATATGTATACTGGAAGTTGACCTGAGCAGCTTGGAGAAATGAACACGTCTGAAAACGTCACTGCGTTTATCTACTCGTAGAAAAGCGATCAAAGTCTCAAACACATTTCAAATCGCCCTTTGAATGGCGTTTCAAATCGGCATTTCTAAACAGTTTGAAAACATGGTTGCATTTATTATCGCCTGAAAATTCCTAAAACGCATTTAGAATCGTGATTCTGCCTCACAATTTTTTTTTTTTTTTTTTGATAAACACACCCTTACTTGTGGGAAATTGCATACCAGTAATCTAGGAGCAAACTCGCCAACACAGCCTAGGACTAATAGAAGCTCTGTGGTCTGGCATTTCAGACACGTCTACATACATGAAGACTACAGTTCTTTTTGCTCGACAACAGATAATGTAATCATGTCTGTAATACGTTTAAAGCACCAGACTGTGTCAGCTTTGTGTCTCAAGACAAGTACACGCCTACACTGCACACGAGGGACCTGACCTCAACTGAATGCACTTTTTGCAATGTATGGATGATGGAACAGAAACTTTATTGGGAAAAAAAAAAAAAAAAATTGATTGCAAAAATCAACAGTTTAATCCTGGTACGCACAAGAGCGTCATTGGCACTTTAACAACAAAAACATACAATAGAAAGAACTCAATAATCTCAACACTGATTAAAAAAAAAAAAAAAATGAAATTGAGAGAGTTGTCTTCAAGTGCTTTCCAGGCAAAGAGCATCATGAAATTAAAAGCACTCATTTCTGAAATATCATATTACAACCTAACCACTTTGTGCTGTTCTTTACTCCTTATTTCCAAGACAATTCAAAAAATATGAGGGTATAAGAATATTAGAGTTTAATATGGCCAAACCTTTCTGAAATGAGAGCACTGCTTGACTTTGTCATGAAGATTTGATATTGAAATGAAACACAATCTTACTGTAAGAAAAAAAAAATACCCCCAAAAAGTATAAAAGAAATAAAACCCAGCAACTTAGATTGAAAACCAGAAGGCATATATCATTAGTTCAGGAGAAGAAGGTCATTCGTCATGCACATCAGACGAGTTCAGATTTTATTGCCCTTACACACATGTGCATGCATCAGCCTTCAACGACCACACCTTACACTATAAGCAGCGGAGGCAACATTAACTCATGTCTAATCCATCTATCTTTTTTATTTCTTTCTGGTTTTGTTTTTGCCCGGATACCAGGTTTCGTGCTTGCATTGCTACTGAACACGAGCACCCAGAAATCTGAACTCAGATTCTTATCAAAGAAAATACTGCTGAAAAAATTGAGGCTTCCTGTTCCCCCAGCTTATTGATGGGTATGCGATTTCCTTCTGTGGGTTATTTTGGGGTACAGACATTTTTTTTTTTTTTTTCTTCTGGCGATGGAAAAACGGACAGGATTTGACAAATCTCTCGCCAAAACCCAGTTGGAGGTACGGAACATCTTATCAAAGTATCAAAGTACACGGATGAGGCACTGAATCTACTGAAACATACTGAACAAGTTTTGCATCAATTACAACGCTGACCACATAACTATGTTATAGGCCTACCTCAAGAACAAGACTGAAACTTGGTTAACTCTTGCAATTGGTTGTTAATGCCTGGGGAATTGGAGTTCAAGTTTTAACAGGGCAATATATGATAGTAAATTAAAAAAATAATAATAATAATATGTGACAGTCCCCTCAGAGAGTGTGGACAATAAATATTTGACTGTCTTGTGCAAGAAGGGGAAATTTCATTCCAAAAATGCACAGCTCTGTATCTCGTGAACAAAATACAAAACTTGTACATGAAGTCAATAATCTGCAGTCTCCCTTGCAGTAGGTAAGTTCTCTGATATTCATGGCATACCGGTAAGCCTTAAATGGTGTACTACCCTTCAGCCAAAAATGCCATATGAATGCTATCCCTACTATGCTGGTTTATATCTCTGCCTCCCATCCAGCCCCCTCCCCCCCCCCCCCCAAAAAAAAAAAAACCAAACAAACAAACAAACAAACAAAACAAAATAAAACAAAACAAAACAAAACTAAACAGAAACAAAACAAAATGACAGCTAAGAAAAAAAAAATAAACAAATCATCATTAAAATGTCATATTGAAACAGCACTGATTACCTGCCATTAATTTGTTTTGCGTCAATTTACAAGTTGAGCAATAGTAATTTGATTACCTCCTGTGTTCCTAGCATCAAAAAGAACAGATATATGTTAATTTTGTATCTTCATAGAAAATGTATCACTAGGCCTACACTTAGTCCTCAGAGTTCACTGTACTATAAGTCATGCAAGGATTGATTTCAGAATGCGAGAACAGCATCACTGTGGGGGGGGGGGGGTGTGCTTATTCTGATACAGTCTTTCCTACTACAATATCCTGTAACAGAAGATTTCTTATTTACATTTTGGCTCCAGATATACAAAAAGAACAAAGAAAAAAAAACACAGTACATTCATTTTCAGCAGAGCATGACTTCAACATGTGCAAATCACTGATTAGATGCATTATGCTGGCCAGGGTATGACCCCCTGTGTGGCTGGGTGAATGCACCAGTATCACCAGACCAGGAATGGAAGTGCAATGTATCTTTGGCCATGAGACGATGTACATTCCTCCTTGATGAGGTGAAAGGGGATTCAAGGCCAAAAAATGCCATTTAAACTGGGCTGCTACTGGGGCATGGTACTGTCACGCACGAGATTTCATGCTTTCGCTGCTCTTTCCGTAGTATCTGACTGAACATCTGAATTGGAACATCCCATGGAATGAGTATGGATTAGAGATGTAATGAGAGTATCATTGGATATCACTATAAAAAGGGATGCAACAGCAACACAAAAGAGCAGAGGTTCCATACCTGATGTGTGTGACATACAGAGAGAGAAATATAAAAGTATAGGATACCGTGGGGGCAATATTGCAGTGCAGGAAAAATATTGCATGGCATAACTACAAACATGTTCAGAAATATCACATAGAGTTCTAGTAACATTCTCTTCATGATTGCCAAAGCTGTCAGATGTAAAATGTCATTTTGGGATTTGTTGCTCAGAGCTCTTAGGTTACATCATAATTATGTGGATATCACTCTGGTAGACACAGAGTGATGTGACTTGGACCCATTTCCGATCAAGGAACCCAATCCAAAATGTGAAACAGGAAAAATCAACAACAACCCCTTGTCAGGAAAGCCAGAAAGTACTCTAGCCCACTGTTTTGTTCCAAAGTTAGAAGGATATGCCTGCCCCATTTGAAAGAATTCAGGAAGAATGCAGCTTGTCTTGACACCATCAAACTGATTTCACAAAGTAGGGACATTCCTTTGTAAAATAAACTATTAGAATCAGCACTGGTTCTAATTCAGGACCATTGAAGCAGAGAGGTTACGTCAGGGCCGGCTTCCACGTCACAAAGGAGACTTAGTCAGCCACTGTCTGTATGGATGGCTGTCGAAGACCTTACCAAAATAAATCACTATCCTCCATCAACAACAGATATACATCCAGCGATGTGAAAAATATAAACATGTACACATTCCTATTCTTTGTTCTCACACACTATCCTTGATTTACCAACTGCACTTCTGTGCAGTCAAGTTGTTGATTTTTATCTCCCAAAAAGGAGAGCCATAGAATACTTTTCAACTGAATGAATATCAGCTAACAATATCTGCATGAACTGGTATAAATGAACGAATAGAAGTCGAAGTAAGTCCCTATGCAAGATTACTGTAAAGTTCTGAAGCATGATGGCCAGCATATCACAACTCACAGCTCAGGTATTTCATGGTTCATGTCCAATACCAACCACTACTGCATCGCACTGACAGTCATCAACAATTATCGGCAGATTATGCACATCCAACCCAAAAACGCATGACTACATGCTTTGGCTGGAAATGTCCAGTCTTGTAACAGATGTTTTTAGGATTACTTTGACAAATTCTACTGCTTGTAACATACTGCAGTGAAAAAAAAAATATCCTACACATCTTCAGAGCAATGTCTGGGAAAAAGACTGTTTTAGACATAGAATAGTTTTTTATGACCGTATTTACGACCTACTTACTTTTCAGACATCCTTTCCTGGACTACCTCATGGTGCCTCATTCACACGATCCATTATTGACAGCTTGCTACGCTCATCTTACACAAGACTCTCCTGAATCGAACACTTTGTCAGTACAATCATATGATTCTAATACCAACCTCCTAGTAGCAATGGTGACATTTGCTTTCAGGAAAAAGAGGTTGAAGTTGTTTGATCATCAACCAATAACCTAATTTTTCATCAGAATTTGAAGCGCATACCAATCACAGAGTTGTGAGGCATTGACAGCTTTGTCTTACCTACTTTAGCTATACCAAGCAATATCACTGCATTGTGAAAAGGTATGAAACTTAAAAATATCTTTTTCTCGAGTAATACCTTTAACCCTTTCTCTGCCAGAGATTTTGGACAGTGTGTACAATGTTATGGGATTATTGTGCCAACCGACACTCAAAAGCACACAAAGGGCAAAGGTGAGTGGACTAACGTCAGGGAGATTCCTCCCTCAACTCCTTCCACTCTTGTAATCTCATCACAGATCGCATCCTTCATCCACACACCCCCACTCACCTTGGTAACGGGAGGAGGGGCCGACACCTTCCAGTTGTTCTCCCTCATGGTCTGGATGTCGGCAAACTTGGAGTTGATGTCGTCCACCTGGATCATCACCATGTCCCAGAATCCCGCCAGGTCCGAGGCCAGGGTGCTCTTGCCCGCCCCCGCCGATGGCGTCTAATCGGTGGAAGAAAGGGGAAAAAAAATCATCAGTTCATCTACAGCACATTGCTAGAGACATTCTATGGACTGCATGCAGTCTATATGATATACAAATATGAATGAAATGGCACTCAACAAGATATAATTCTTTGTGGCCGATATAGCATTTTATGTCACAGCCTCCTATGGTGCTAACGATAACATTTTGAGCGACACTTATCGTGCTTGTAATTTGTTGATTATTCATGTGGAATGACATTAATCTTCCACCTCTAATACAATACCATCTCCTCTCAGTAAAGCCATTCCTTCCTCAGCGACAGCAACAAAATTATCAACATATATCTTGTTTTTATACTCTTTAGTTCCTGCTAAGATTATAATCAGGTTTAGAATTCATTCATCAGGGAAATATCTGCCCCCGTCAGTGGCAGCAGCCTATATCATTAACCATCTTATAAAAAAAGAAAAAGATTTCAGGGGATGCGGGCATTTTAATCTGAGAGACCTCTTTATTTGCTGAATAGTGAGAATGCACAAACTACAATGCACTGTGTATTCACATGAGCAGCATCTCATTTTTGCCTGACATCTCTCATTCTTGCTGTGTATTCTCTATTCATGCACAGCAACATAGCTGGGAGAAAGCTTTACCCATACATAATCTGCACGATCCAATACAGAATGTGAAGGGCATACAAGAAACACACACAAAAAAACAAGCAAACAAACAAACAAACAAACCCACAGCCATTGAAACATCAAAGGTTTGTGCTAGTTATCTCAAAAAAATATCTCAGCCAGATTCATGAACATCTAAGCGCTTTATACAGGTATGTTTAAACACCCCATAACAATGCAAGTTACATATATAGTACCAGGGTTCTCGCCAGGAATTTCTTCACGCTTGTCGGCAGTAATACGCGTTGTTCTGGGGGTGGGTACGGAAGGGGGGTTCCCCCTCCCTCGCAAAGCGCGGAAGCCTTCGCTAATGCTCAATACAACACAGATAAATCGCCGCTAAAATGCCACTAAATGCGACATTTTCACGGAGATGTAATGAACGTTGTGAGGGGCATATTCTCACAGAAACAATGCAGAAACTCCATACCTTTTGTTGGCGGCAGTTCCTAAATGATATATGAAAGAGAAGTAGGTGCCGATGGTGAAGGTTCCGATTTCTTTTAGGCCTTTCCTGTTTCACTGTTGCAATGATTAGCCGTCTCTGTGTCATCGCAACGACACGCGCCGTGTACTAACTATACCCGTAGTGTTTTTGCTTTCTCGCCGTCTGCTCGACCACATGGTAGGCCTATATACTGCATGCAGATGCGCGAGAAGCGATTGAGAACTTTCGGGACATTGTTGCACTTTCCTTTCTGGGTATACTGCGGTAGTTTGGCCGTGACATCAAAGAGACATCATACAAATCATACATGTAATGATGGTCATTATTCCGAAGGTTTGTTTAATCATAAAAATGAAACGATTCATTACTGATTACTTCGAAGGTCTGTAATCGGAAACAACAACAACACCAAAGGTCGGTACTATAGATGAATGTTCAAAATAAACAAAACTGATTTCGTTCGAAGATGAACAAACATTTTTTTTCTCTATTATTTTCCGATCAACGAACCTTCAGAAAGGAATCGCATCTATCATCGTTATTGTTTCGGAATAACAAACCTTCAGAGTAAGAAAACACCGTTTGGGGGCCGTTGTTGTATTCCGAAATTATACTGGCAGAACGTTCGAAATAACAAAACTGATTTCGTTTGGATATAAACGAATATTTCTCCTTTATCATTTTTCGATTAATGATCATTCAGAATTAAGAATGTGGAGTGTTATTTTACCATTATTCTTTCGGAGTAACGAACCCTCAGAGTACGAAAACTGTAACCGTTTTGGGGCCGTCGTTTTATTCCGAAATTATACTGGCAGAACGTTCGAAATAACATAACTGATTTCGTTTGGAAATAAACGAACATATCTTCTTTATCGTTTTCCGATTAACGATCGTTCAGAACTAAGAATCTAAAGCATTTTATCATCATTATTCTTTGGAGTAACGAACCTTCAGAGTATAAAAGAAAACTGTAACCGTTTTTGGGCCGTCGTTTTATTCCGAAATTTCACAGGCAGAACCGTTCGAAATAACAAAACTGATTTCGTTGTGAAATGAACGGACATTTTTTCTTAATCATTTTTGGATTAACGAACCTTCAGAATAAAGAATCAAGCATTATTTTATCATTAATCTGTCGGAGTAACGAATCCCCAGAGTAAGAAAACTGCAACTGTTTTTGGGCAGTCGTTTTATTCCGAAATTTCAAGGCAACGTTCGAAATGACACACTGATTTCGTTTTGAAATTTACGGACATTTTTCTTTCTTTAATTTTCGGTTAACAAACCTTCAGAATAAAGAATCTACAATTTATTATTTTATCATCACTATTTCTGTTGGAGTAACAGACCCTTAGAGTACGAAAACACGCTGTTTTGTGCCGTCGTTTTATTCCGAAATTTCACTGGCAGAACGTTCGAAATAGCAAAACTGATTTCGTTGTGAAATGAACGGACATTTTTTCTTAATCATTTTTGGGTTAACGAACCTTCAGAATAAAGAATCTAGCATTATTTTATCATTAATCTGTCGGAGTAACGAACCCCCCAGAGTAAGAAAACTGCAACTGTTTTTGGGCAGTCGTTTTATTCCGAAATTTCAGAATAAAGAATCTAGCATTATTTTATCGTTAATCTGTCGGAGTAACGAAAAAAAAAAAGAACCTTGGTGGTGATATTAACTGATGCTGGTGTAGAGAAAAAAAAAAAGACAGCTTGCTCAAAAGATGCTTCCTTCTTCCAGTTTATTTTCTCCCCAGTCATTCCTATCGTTCTCCTCCCACGAACCCCTGCCATGCACGGACGATGAAACAAAACAAAATGTTACCGACGTTGCAATGAAAAAAAAAGAAGAAAAAAAAAGAAAGAAACACGTGCTCGTAGCAAATTATCTACACTTTTCAAGTTAAACAAATTGATGTTCGTAATGAAGAATTAAAAAAAAACACGACCACAAGCAGTGGGGAAACTTGATATCATGGCTTGTGGAAATTTCCACGAAATTTCCATGAAAGCCAGGTGTCGGATAAAGGAATGCCGCGTGTACTGCCACCTTGCTCCAGTGGTCGTAAACAGCGTGTACATAGCATGTAAACCAACTGGGAACTTGATGAATGATTATCCATTTATTTTCTGCCCATGAAGGCCCCGTAACCCACCAAGCCAGAAGCACGTGGAGCATTACGTACGTTGAACTTGAAAGACCATCATGACAGAATTACCATAAATTTCGGCCCGGAGAAGGAAAATGGAATATTCACGAATGACGTTTACAAATCCATGGAAAGTGACAAGGCTCAAATGGAACGCATGGCTTTTTGAATTAAAAATAAATAAAAATAACCCGCGGAAACTACCAAAACTAACATAACAATTTGCACTTGTTTACTCCATCGCACGTTCTTTTTTCTTTTTTAAACGAAAGATGGAGTTCATTTTCTCTCTGCGGCAATGCTTTGAACGCGTCTAATTTTGCGTCATTGCTGACGGCCAGCTTCCTAAAGAATTGACACGAATCCTTTCAAATATACGAAACAAAGTCTAAAAATCCTGGATCCTGGCGGTGAATTCCGGTGGTATTATAAATCCTGCTCACTATCAAAATTTAATCATCTGTTCCTTGCGCCATTTTACCAACCAACTGTTTTTCATCCTAATCTGTTCCCAAATTGTGACTTATTTTGCGAATAGAGAGACAGACAGGCAGACAAACGAACAAACAAACTAAAGCAGCAAAAAAAAAAAAAAAAAAAATACAACCTTTGGCGGAGGGGGGCATGCATTTCACATCGTTTGTTTTTGCGTAACCCGACAACAAGCGTGACAACAAGCGAGCACGTGTCAGCCTTCCTCAGCCTCCTTCGGCCTCCGACCATCTTAGTTTCCGTCCTCTCTCTCCCTCTCACAATACCGTCGTACACACATAGCAGGCCGCTGTGTGGCCGGCTGGGTGGTGCATGACTATTGTGTGTGTGGATCCCGAATCAGAGCGCATGTTGTGAGCAAGTGTGTGTCGTGGTGTGTACGTGTATGTGCAGCTAGTACGTCGCTATGTTGAGCCAGGGAGGTGAGACTCACCTCCCTGGTTGAGCCGAGTTGTTGTGATCGGTGCGTGATAACTTTTAGCGCTTGTAAACTGCTGCTCCTTTCAACATCTAGTTTTTTTCTAGCCAGATAATAAAGACTGAAAAAGGCGAGAAATTGGTCCGACCTTAGCTCGTCAAGCAAGCAGTTCACGCGTGGTGTTACCCTTGTCGGCAAGTTCACGCGTGGTGTTACCCTTGTCGGCAAGTTTTACCCTTGTCGGCAATTGTTTCTTCAAACCGCACGCTTGTCGGCACCGACAAGGGTGATATACGCTGGCGAGATCCCTGAGTACATGGGACTAATCTATTCAAGAGAAAATATAATAGATGAGAGTTTTAAACTGTGTGTGAGCTCCTTTCGGTGTGATTGCAAAAGCTACATAGCTCAAGGACAAGCCCCACAGTGTATTAATGTTCATACGCTTTGCTGAATTTTAAGTAATGTACAGTGCGAATGCAACTGTTTCTGTCATTTCATTAATAGACACTGCCTACAATAATTTGATGTCATAATACCATGATTCAAATGCACCGTGTCAGACTTCTTTATGTCAACATAGTATGTTGGTTTAAGTTATCAATATACATTCACTATCTAATACTACCCTCATCACAAGTTGCTGATGTTTCCTCCCCTAGCAACAACTTCCTGGAGACGGATAAAGTCTTTATGTGTCTGGTCCAACCACAAACAAATACTCGGGACCGGAAGCGGTCGTCTTCAATGCGGAAGTGCCGAATGAAAACACACAAGTCCCACTGCCCATTTTAACTTGCGTACACTTACAGAACACTTTCCATATACATGTCCATACAAGGAAGACTGACTATGCTGACATTCTGGACTACATCAGAGTTTGGGGAGAGCAATAGAGCAGCTGCATGAAATATATTTCTTAAAAGATTGTACCAAAAAGATAATACCTCTATAAAGCAGACTTGCATATGCTTCTTATTCTTGGAAGTTAATTTCATGCTTTGAAATGTATTGATACACAATGAAGGAGATCTCAAACTTCACTTGCATTTTTAATGTTTTCGATGTGTTTCAAAACTTGGTATTTTACATTTATATACTACACATACAGTACCTACAGCAATGCCAAACAGATTGTTGGCATTTTATTACATGGGTGAAGCATACAAGGACCATGAATGTCTTTTTTTTTTTCCCTTGCATCATGAATAACACATATGCTCCTCTGGCACAGCTTAAAATGCTGAATATAATCACACAATGTCATGATGATGTCATAATGGATACTGTTGGCACTCACGTGTGTACACTATGATTAATGCATCCTGCTAACTACACGATTTGGACACTGAAGTGAAGAGACGTGCTACTTCTCACTGCACAAAAATGTAACATGTGGCTTAGAATTCTCCCTATCTGTTATTTCAAACCACTTTCTACTACTAAATAGCTAATACATTTGATGTAAGTGTGAGCATTAATCCTAGCAAATGGTCTTACCAAAATCAAACCTCTTTGCTCCTTCCTCATAACAATATTATGCACTCATACTGTTAATTTGAGTGACATGAAATGCCATAGCAGCAGAACAGGCCCACAACTAAATATAATTTGAGTAGAAAAAAAATGCTGCTGTGCTAATACACAACAGAGCAAACAGTGTCTTGTTCTTCCCTTATTATCATCAGTTACATGGGCAGGTATGAATACATTCTTTAAATGTTATGTCTAATAAACAGGGAGGGGTAAACAATTGCAAGGTTCCCTACCCCAACAAGCATGAATTTACTTACGATGTTTTGTTCACATAGCCCTCGGAACTGCTTAAACTTCTTGCTGGTCAGTAGGTTGGCTTTGCCCAGGGCTGCCCGGCAGATTCCACTGGCTAAATGATGTCAAGATCAAAACATGAAATCATATTAGGTGTGGAAGTAACATGATATTACTGAAAGAAGGGGGTGAAGCACTTATTTTCAATGTTCTTTCAATTGACAATATGCCAGTAATAAACTGCCTATCGCTCACAAATTGAGCATACTGCAACTAAACATAGTTACATTGTACATTAAAAACAAATGGGCAGTCACAAGAACAAGCATTCATACAAACCCTCTTTTCAGACCGTCCAGGTAGGAAAAAAAAAATATACACAATTATGTTACAGAAACATAGGAATATATAATAGATGTACATTTGTATTACATAATGAAATATATGCACACTGCCAAGTGCATTATACACTGCTTTATTTAGACATAACACACGCGCGCACACACACACACACATACACACATATATACAGATGAGCGGTGCAAACTGATTAATACAGGATGCATGCAAGTGAGCTTCATTATACACATAATTATGTTCACATGTATAATATGACCCTTTAAAGGGATGGTATAGTTTGGTATAGGGGATTCATGTATTAACTTCTTGCAAGGAAATAGGAAACCACTTATATGAAATATTAAATAGCATGCAATTATAAGAGTAATTAAAATATTATTTGATAAAAATTGGTTTTGAAATAGCTAAGATATAAAAAAAGGAAAACAAAGTGGTCCTAATAAAAGGTGGGTCTCACCCTTTATTAGGGCTTTGTTTCTGGATACCTCAGTCATTTCAAAACCCATTTTCATCAAATAAACTTTTATTTCTTCTTAGAATTGCATGCTATTTAATATTACATATCATGAGTGGCTCCCAATTATCTCCCAAGAAGTTAAACCCCGAATCTTAATCTCAACCAAAACTATACCATCCTTGTAATGGGAAATGCCTCAAATTTTCCCAGCTAACAAACGGATCTCAGAACACAGAACAAAACAGCCCCAGATGTAGATATTATTGCTACCTCCTTACATTACAGCCCTGTACGCCCTACATGGTACACTGCACAAGACCATGGAGCGTCTGCCCCCCCCCCCCCTTCTATTCCCCTTTCTTAATGCATCAAGAATTGTGGCAACTGCTCCACTAATGAAGGCAATTAGAAACCAATTTCACCTTCAAACCAACATGTGCTAGCCACTGATATCAGTGGACATATTCCCTGTAGAAAGTCATACTTTCACGGGTCAGCATACGGTATCTTGGATAGGGTGAAATCTATAGTAGGGTAGGACTCATTGTTGTACTGCTTGATGAGATGTGTTACGAAAACACATATCTTATCTCCATTTTTCTGTAAAGATTAAATGAATTCACCATCCCTTTTGCCTACCAATCGATCTATATAAGTCTTTATTTTTTTCTCTCTCACTCTATCTTAAACCATGTCCCCCCCCCCACACACACACATATACACACACCAAATAGAAGGTATGTCACAGCATTTGAATGTTGTTATGTTTACAAAAAATCTGAACCTACTTGGGCACCATTTGATGGGACACTAGTACTTACTTGGGTACAATTTGAATAAACAATTTCTTATAGAACGAAGCCATACAAAACGTTCGCCTATTACAATGTAAATACTCTGGTTTAATTGGTTAAAAACTCTCACTACCCCTATCAAATTATTTTCAAAAAAGCCGAGATTTGTGATAAATCAAAGCCATATGAAAGGACATTTATCCCTAGGGGCCTGTAGTTTGTGGCATTGAATAATTCAGTAGCAGACAAGCAGTTGCTGCATTTTGTCTGTTTATCTGTCTAATTTCATTTGACTAGTTGTTTTTACATGTAGCCTTAATACACTATAGGCATGTCTTCATCAGCCCGAAGTTTCAAAATAGCGCGCTATCTTGCGGTTACCAAACTAGTCCGATGTCAAAATAGCGCGCTATCTGTGTAGTGAAGACGCAAATAGCGCGCTATTTGATCGCGAAAATTCCCCAAAAAATCTTGGTCTAGTTCGTGAACTAGAGCACTAATTCGTGAAATAGCGCGCTATTTTGGGTGCATCTCCATTAGCCCGAAATTTTCTCAATCCCTCCACGCTTCTGGTTAGCCAGCTGGCTATGGAAAGCGCGTGTACAAGCTAGTGATTTGTGTATAGAGCATACACTCACGGCGTATTCAAGGATCACATGTGTGTACTAGGCCTACTGTTGTTGACATCTTTAAAACCAGGGAGGTGATTCCGTGCATGCTAGCTGTTTTTTGTAAACTTCTTCTTCTGGTCCACTCTACCTTAGCTAAAGATTCTTGCAGATTGTGTGTATTTTGGATTTGTTTAAACATTGCAATTCGTTCATTTCATATAAGATGTGTCACTGGACAGAAGAGTAGCGTTATCAATATCCCTTTGTGGAAAGAATTTGCAGTACTGCTCAACTCCCTGGTTGTAGTATCGTACATACGGTGTTGTAGGAGATTTTGAGCGGGGAAATCCACTTTCGAACAGCGAGCTAGGCAGAGTAATGATGCAAAGTGCGCATGCGTCAATTTTCGGACTAATTTCCCGAAGTAGGCTGTTCGAGCTGATGAAGACGCACATTCGCTCTATCGGGCTATTTTCTAAGACCGCAACATGTCCTGCTAGATTGAACTTCGGGCTGATGAAGACACGCCTATAGTTCAGTCACTTCATTAAAAAAAAAAAAAAAAAAAAAAAAAAAAAAATCCCTCCCTTTCTGATTCTAGCCCATGCTCTCACGGTTGTGTGTTAGTGTTTGATCATGAGTCTCGGCCATAACACTACACACCAATGATCCAAACCAGTAGCCTCACTTCATTTACAGTGTACACCTACAATATAAACACTACAGTTACATTTCACATTAAAAACCATCTCATTATAGTATAGAGTCAAAATTTACGAGAATCTTTAGGAGTAGACTCCTACAGTTTAATTATATACAAATGTCATTTATCTCTACAGTACTTTAAAGAAAAAAAATCTATATATTGTGTAGCAATGCAGAAGATCAGAGGTGACAAGAATATAGGTATGTTTGCACATTTAACTGCACAAGTTCCTACTGCCTAGCTTACATTCATGTAAAAAAGGTAGACCTACACAGCCTGTATGATAAAAGGATCAGAATACCAAATAACTCCCCTGCCTATATATCATCTACAACAACATGTGGTGTCTGCCACTTCCAGCCATAATATGATCAATCATGGCCATGGTGAAATGCAGGCATTTTGAATTGCAAAGGATATTGTTTTTCAAAGCACAGTTGAGTCAAAATATAAATGGCAGCGATATGATATGTCTTGTCTGCTTGCATTCCGGGTTAATGGGGCGTTGGTACAATGGCTAGGAGATGCGATCGACCTGCCATTTCAGGCCAGAATATATACACACAGCCAACACATAAATCTTGTCAGAAATCTATGGAAAGGATATTGCAATCTTTCCTTGATTGATGGCACTATTATTAATGAGAGGGCATAATCTGTTCAAAGAGAATACTTCCTTCACCATATGTCATGCCATGCAGAGCAAAGAAATGATTCATATTGACAACCTGTATATAACAGGTTACTAGAGGAAAACTAGACACTACCATCCTACTACTTGAATGTCTGGTTATCCCAAAACGCTAAGTACATTGTACGTAACATGCTATAAAGACTATACCCATACATTTAACAGAAATCACAACAGGGAGAGAACTGTTTCAATGAAGGCAGTGGCAAATTGGCAACACATCAGTGAAAATTTCAGCTAAGCCAGACAAGCGCTAAGACAATGTAAAATGTAGGATACCATCTATTCAGACATCCCACATGCAAATCCAATTACCATTCTTGATCATATCGCCATGCCATTTAATTTTAGTCCGACACCTCAAGGATGTTGTACACATACAGTTAACACATTCAAATTCTTTGATCACATGTAGTGAATTTGCCTCACTTCCTCTTGGATGGTGGGTAAAAACAAAATTATCTTGCAGTAATGCACACTAACACTTCGGGAAAATATGATAAAAGAGTAGAATTTCACAATATATTACGATGTCTTTTGAAATGGCCAAAATTTGTTGAACAAATTATTATTATCATTTTTTTTTTTTTAATGGTTCCATGAGAGGACATGTAAGACCACACAGTAATGTTAAAAGTGTCAGAACTTTCTTTTTGGCTGTTCAATTCATTCACATATTTGTGTATATTCTACTTTCTTTCTACACTTTACAGCAATAAACTGGTTTTTTTTTTTTTTTGTTCTTTTTTGGCTATCTGGGGCAGAGTCTGCATTGATAAATGCATGTTGCCTTTTTTCATAATGAAAATGATGCATTCACTCAAAAGAAACCTTTGAGTCTCCGACATTAATCTCATCTATTGTTATGTGAATGATGCCACAGATCTCTGAAATGGCCCTGAATTATAGCTTTGGATCCAAAGTAATAATACGCCATCATCAGCAGTGAAAAGTTCCCATGATTTACTGTACTTCCTTTCCATACATAATATCAACATCAATTCATATGTGACCTTGCTGAATGGCAAGGGGTAGGAAAAAATAATCATTGCTACAGCAAGGCATGTGCATCATCTCTGCTTCCTACATCAATTGCCTGATTGGATTTGCACACAGGACCAGGCATTGCCGCTGATGTGAATCATGGCCCGTCGGCTGGCTGCGAATCGGGGACACCACGTGGCAGCCGTACGATTGATGCCTTTAAAATCCACTGCCAGGATGGAGTAGATTAAAGCCTGTGATTTGCTCGTTCACTACAGTCACAGCAAACGCATGATGTCAATAACACCCTTCACCGGTGCCATGTACACATACAATGATTGCCAAGAAGGGCTGGTTCTTTCATACATCCTATTGTAGGTGCACTGATACACATTAGTACAATACACATGTGTAGGAAAACGGGGGAAAATATAGGGGCACAGGTACGCACTTTAAAACAGAAACATAAGGCAAGAATAAGAGCTTACATACGAAAAGACAGGGGGGAAAAAAGGCTAAAGAAGCAAACAAAGAATGCTATCTCCTTCCAACAAGATGCCATTGTTCAAGTGCATCCATGTTCTGTTGATTGCACTGCCCTAAAACAGAGGTCAAGGGGCAATGATAAAACTTACAGTTGTAATTGCGTCAATGTGTTAATACAATGCACATTTTATATCCCTGTAAATTATGTGTGCTTCCCCTGTAATCAAGCTCACTTTATGGAAGTTATTTTAGAGCTTGGTATACAAGGAATTACAGTAGAGTATCCCCATAGAAGTATACAAACTTTGATTTTACCAAACACAAAGGAATATGTTGTTGCCAAGAAGTACAGTTAACCTTGATATTGTAATCAGCGATAAGCCCCCATTGCTCAATCAGGGGCAGCAAATTCATGATCCTTGCAGTCATATCAATTTTTTTTTCCCACGTTAAAAGAGAGAGAGAAGGGAGCTAGTACACAGACAATACAATCTCGCACTATCTTATCTTGTAAAGTGCAAACTCAGTGAGAAGGGAAGTGATGATGGTTTGCATACTGACCTTCCTCCGGCATGTCGCCCTCTAGGTCCCGCTCGACCAATCGGCACAGGGCTTCTATCCTGGACTGCTCCTCATTGACCACTCGCAGGAAATAGTGGCCATCTTTCTCCCCCATATCTTCCCCATTGGAGATACCAGCCTTCTCCTTCTCCTTAGCCTTGTCCCTCAACTCATCATTCTTATCCAGGATGTTGTTGTCCACGTTCTTGAGACTCTGCATGGTCTCGCTGTTGAGCTTGTTGATCTCCTTGGGGTCTGTGAGCCCAAGGAACTCGCTGTATCCTTCCCTACTCTTGAGCTCACTTTCACTGGAGGGCGCCTTAGGCCGGCCACCAAGCAGTTCATCCTCATCGATGAACAGGTGGATCTTACCGTTATCTGTTTCGTCCAAGCCGTTGCCTGCGGAGGAGTTAATGTTTGTGACCACGCTATCAATTTTGTTCTCCTTGGCTGGCGATATCCTGTGGTTGGTATCCATGTTTTGGTAAACAGGTTTCACTGGTAGACTGTTGGGTGCATTTGGTTTGCTGCTTGGTGAGGGGACAATCTCCTGCAAGACAGATGGTTTGTCAAGCAGGTTTTCCTCTGGAGTTCTGTTTTGTTCACTGCTGATTACATTATCCCCCTGAGCATTTCCCCGATTTCCCCCACGTCCATTCACCTCGGCTTTGGCCGAAGCACGCGATTCGGAATCAGAACTAGAAGACTTTGTTTTAGGCACTTGTGGGCTAGGGTCCGGTTTGCTATGCAGCGAGGTTGGGGATGTGGGCTTGCTTACCTGGTTTTCGTCCAGCTTAGATTTGACTTTTTGCACAGATGCTCCTTTGCCAAATAGCATGCTTTTTCGCTGGGTCACACTCACTGATTGCTGCATGATTTTAGGAGCGTAATTGGGGTCCAAACTGCGCCTGTTGTTGGCTTTTTCTGACACATTCCCCAAGGGAGGTCTTTTGGTCACAACGGTCACACGCTCCTCCCAAGCTTGCCTCTGCCGCTGCACAAAGCCGCCAAAGCTCTGGCGGTTCTTGGTGCGCTCCACACTTCTGCTGCGCACTTGCGTAGAGGAGACAGTTCCGCATTTGGCAGATGGACTCAAGTCGGCAACGGGCCGCATCATTTCATTGGAGCGTACCCTGCGTATTGGTCCCACACTCCTCGCTCTCGCTCTCCTCATGGGCTCCACAGATGTGCCGCTGGAAGAACCATTGAGTTGCGTGTCAACACCAGCCTCGGTTCCCGACCCGGTTCTACTCACGGCAGACCTGGCCCGTCCCTGGATCTTGTCGGCGCTACTAATTGTGTGGGACTGATAGCGGGGCACACCACCTTGCATGGTGAATAACCGTGTTCTATCTCTTGAGTCTGTGCTACTTGCACTGCTGCTCCGTGAGCTCTTAAAATGAACAGATTTGGAAGGTGACTGTGAAGGGGAGCTCTCTTCGGAGCTTGAAGGTGTGGAATTTCCAATTTCTCTGTCTGCATTCTTTCGTGTTATTGTTGGAGTTGATATTTTCTTCTCCAACGTGATCTCGAGGCACAGTCTCCCCTTTCCAGAAGAGGGTCTCGCTTCCCCATTAACATCAACTGTTTTTTTCACTTCACTGCCATTTACCCTGATATCCGAATCAAGCTTCCTACCGCTCATGACTTGAATCTGTGTCTTGGACGTGATCGCTGTCGTCGTTGCTGTACTGCTCTTGCTACATTTCGGCGGCAGCATTTTCCCTAGTGGAGGCTTCGCAGGAATGGCAGGCTTCTCCTTGGGTGAGATGCGTCTCCCCACTTCGCCAATGCCTGCTCTGGACTGGCTGTACGGAGAGTTCCCAATGTCATTTGAGTGTCTGGTCTTGGGCTTCACCGATGCCACACCATTCATGACAGAGTTGCTGTTTGTGGGTGACTCCATGGTTCTCCTTCTGGATTCTGAGTTGACTCGTCGGGGCGGCTGTGCCATGGCTCTCTTTCCAAAAAGCTCCTCCTCACACTGGCTGCTCAACCACCTCTCGCAGCACTATCTGTAGTCAACTCTTAGTTGTATTCCCTTCCAAAGGTACAGTCATTATTGCAGGCATGCAACCTGTATGGCAAAGGGGAAAAAAAAAAACATACATTAGATATCAAGTCAGCCGAATTAGCCACGTTTATCACATTATTTCGCATCGTTTGTATTTCAACTGAGGAGTTTCTGACTTTGGACAGACTTAGTTTCACATCTAAGTCAAAAGTTCATATGGAACACATTAAATGTAATGTGTGTGCAAAATACAATTCTGCTGGTCTGAATGATTTAAAAATAGTATCAACATTATACATGTCTGGCAGATATTACATCAATTTGATGACAACTTTAGCACACATACCCACTAAATCTGCTCCATAAAATGTTGAAGCATTTCTCTCATTAAATGCATTATAAGAGTACCTTCCTGTCTTGTATACAACATAGGTATAAAAGATAAGAAAGATATCTTCAGCCTGAATTCTCTTTTAATGGAAGGTACACTGTATCTCTCCGGCAAGCAAATTCTCAGACTGGCAAAATTCCTCAAAACACTTTGGGGAGTGAGAAAACAACATGAGCTTCAAGGATGAAGGCGAAAAACATCGCGAGCTGAACTCATCTCTATTAAACCACAGTACTATGCCTACAGCCAGGAGAAGCATTCTTATCCCCACAACCGGAAGGTTGCTGTCAATGGCACGCTAATCAATACGGTAAACAGCTGAACGAATTCAAATGCGCACCTCTGAAGCAACTCGGTAGAAAACAACTGTAGCCCACGGGGAGGGGGGAGGGAGGGGGTAGGGGAGGCAAGTGATAAACTCTCCTGCCTGTTGCTGAGATGCTACCGTCTTGCCAAGAAACAAGCAGCAGGGAACATTCCACAGATATTCCACATGTACAATGTATGTGTTTTCTGCAAGACACACACAACGACTCCCTCACAAACACCCAGGCAAGCACAAGATGCCGGTTCCGTCACAGGAAGGTGCCATTAATCCTTAAAACTTGTTGTTCCACTCGGCCTCAAACTACGGTGGAAGTTCCCGTGTAAATGTAATGAGATACACCTTGCCAGAGAAGCGTCACCTATAGAAAGTGTTGCTGAATGCAATGTGGGCACTCAGCCATGAATACTCACTGCACTGCATGGGACGTTTATTATTGATTTTAGCAGCCTTTTAAATGTTGACAACCGTGAGAAGATAACCACTGGTATGCAAATTGATCAGACAGATGACCGGGTCAGGGGGGAATCTTCAGAACCCTGGAAATGTTTGTTGTAGTGAGTAGAATACATCACTAACCTAGATCAATTGATCCACTTTTAACTGTCTTGTTCATCACCTAGCCACCCAAAGCAGGCTCAAGATAGAATTTAGTTTGTAATACCACCTACAGAATACTTCAATATATTGGCACGAGTCTTATTCATACATGCATAATTTCATGAAAGAGACAAAATAAAAACAAAATTGCATTTTTCACTTTTTTCACTTGTTTTGTATTTTGACAAGCCAAGACAACAATGAATCAATCCAAGGTGTTTTAACATACTCAAAATGAATATTGACAATAATTTCAAATAAAGTATCAACATGTTTGAAATATATTTTTGTGTGAATATAAACATGTCTGTGCATGCTCAGGTGTTAGCGCTTCATGTATACATGTCATTCTTCAGCGAATTTGAACAGCTTTTTATGTTGTTATCTGCCAACTCCCATCAAATAGTAGCATCCTGCAGTAACCCTTGTTTTATTCCTTTACCTTGTTTTCTCTCGCTGCATAGTCACATTTAAAACTGTTAACAATCTCTAAACTAATTTTCTCCCAGGGGACTTTTCCTGTGTGCCACTAACAGTCTGACCCCTCACTGCAGTGTTAATTATAGAGAAGGCTCATATGTGTCACCCTCACTCCTGTTGTCATAGCAACCTCTTCACTCAACTTCCTTTGTTAACTCCTCACCTATGCAAAGATTTGGCTGTGCCTCCTGTTCTTTTCCTCCTTTATTTCCCTTTTTACTCCCCTTTGCTCTTCATCTTGTGGAGCAGAGGGTATTTGTTACTGGCAGTGTTCAGACAAAGGCGGCTGATCACCAAGTCAAATAGTGCTCCCTGGATGACAGAATACATCTGCCATTCTTACCATCACTAAACCATTTACTATGTGTTTTCTGTGTACACTTATCTACAGTCCCATTACAAGAGTCTCTCTTGGTAGCATTCAGAATTGGAAGGCAGCTGCACAGGGCTTACAAATATTCTTGACAAAGATACATGTACTTCCAAGTGTTTAATCAAAGTGAACCTTGTACACAGATACTGCAGGTGATGGCCATAATAAAGACTGTACTTCATGAAAAGTTCATGTTATAGCATGCAGATTATGTATCTATTGTTTTACAATGTCTGGTTTCCATTCCTCAGGATTGAGATTTGAAGGAAGTCTAAAGCATAGTTTTAAAGGGGATGGCTTGTAACTGATCAGTGGGAATGCTGGGGGATGATTGTTGCAATCCTTGTGGGATTCATTTAAGAGTACATTATATATCTATTGTGTGAAAATTATTTGCTTCAGAATGGTCTCATATTCAAGTAATGTGCAGTTTCCCGTTAACGATTGCCCCGTCACTGTACAGGCATGCTCACCTGGTTAAACTGCACATTACTTGAATAGGAGACCATTCTGAAGCAAATAATTTTCACACAACAATGGATATATAATATACTCTTAAATGAATACCACAAGGATTGGAACAATCATCCCTCAGCATTCCCACTGATTCCCACTGACCATTTACTAGCATCCCCTTTAACTAGTCTTTAATCAATGTGAAACAGATACATGTACTTTGTTCGTGATATCAAATTCCCCTTTTATATCAAACAATAACATCTCTGACAACAGTATTGACTCTAACAATTCTCACTGCTACTTGTATTCCAAACAACCACTGCCAGTGCTACAACTTCTACTTTCATCCCTACTGCTAGTGTACTAAAATATGTAAGCACTGCATGGCTGCTTTTTCTTCAATACAGTGTATATATGTACAAAATCTGTACCTGCTTCAATTACCACTCCAGTCACTACAGCTTCTGCTAAATACCACTGTTGTTAGCTCTAAAAACAAGAAATGACAAGAACTGTTGCAACAAATACTGTCTTCCCTACTACTACTACTACTAATACTGCTGCTACTACGACTACTACTATAGTGTGTACCACTGCTACTTCTACTACTACTACTACTACTACTACTACCACTACTACTACTACTACTACAACTGCTGCTGCTACTTCTATTACTACAAAAACTGCTATTACTCTACAACTAGAATAATCACTAGTAGAGTTAATTTTTCATTCCTGTTGCCCTTCTTCCCCCCCCCCCCCCCAAAAAAAAGAAAAAAATCAGGGACAAATATCACACAAAGCATTTAACTTTTCAACCCTACCCTAGGGGGTCCTATAACAAAACACTTGACGACAAAGAGCTTTCAACAGGGAGTGGGTCTAGTGACTATGTTGGCATTGAATTGTGAGACCTCTCCCTGAACCTGGGTACGCAAGGTCATTTGGCTGCCAAGGGAGGTCAAGGCATTCAGAAAAAAGAATATTCAATAGGCAGCTCCATCCATACAGCCGAGGAAACCTGGGTCTGAAAGATGGAAGTTACTCGCAACAACTCACAAAATGAGCCAGACACAGTGACCCACATAGACTGTTATCAGGATGAAGAAAGTAATCAAGCAGTGTGTTTAAAAACCATGCCTTCTAGCACATATATTATGCAGGGTTTCCCTTTAAACTTGGAATGGCTGCCTAATAAAGATATTCCTCACTTTTGATTGGGGGTCACGGGAGACTGCAAGACTCACCCCCCTTTCTTGTGTTGATATACGACGTATGAATATAGTATGTTTTTTCTGCGTCTTAATGCCCGCATACAGCACATTTTTCAAAATGGTGTTTTGGGCATCTTTTCGTACGATTATGCTATATCCATCATTACGCTTTTTTTTTCATTTTTTTTGCATCTGAAAGCTCTTGCGTATCCGTGCGTTGTATTCATGTAGGCGGGGCTTATTCACAATGCACGCTTAGGGCCCAACCTCTACTACAGATAAGTCTAGCACAAATTATAAACACGAAGCTCAAAGCCCACATCAAGTTCGTACTGTGCAACGGACAGACTTGTTCATATAAATTAGCTTCCCATAAAAGTTCAACTGACAGCGATGTCTGAATGCTCACATATGATTATCGAATACAGTGTGTTGCATCTGAATGGACTCATATCAATATGTCGTACAGCCATACGTCATATACGAGAAGTTTATTCGTTTATTCTTACCTTTCTGGATTGATTTGAGTGTCACTATCTTATGTATTACACCTGGTGATATACACATTGTAACATACAAATAGACCCACCCTATAATCAACCGTGTTAGGTCTCAAGTCCATTATTATATGAGTAGCCCATCGTACACAGTCCAGTTATCTTTATAGCTTCTTTACTTTTCATGTCATGGTCATAAAAAAATATAAGGCCAACAAAATGGATCTTATGAAGAGCAAGTATAACTACTTAAAATATGGAAATTGACATGTGCTTTGGATTGACTCATAAAAGTGGAACAGCAGAATGTGAAAACAGTTTGGTCTACTTCTACTTATGCTAAGAAAAATGATGACAATTTTTGTTAAACTTAGTCAATTAATGCAAATTATTACAACATACACTTTTTGCAACACTAATACAGATTCAAGTAAATATACTTGCCTACTGAGTATGACAATCAGGACATCGCACATTTTAAGCTCAAACATGGATGTCCTCATTGAAGTGAATCTGAATTAGGTAAGGGCTCTTTGCATTTAATTCTTTGAGTAGATGCCTGTAAAAAATATATGTATATATTATAAAGCCTACAAATAAAGTATACTTCATGCCTTCTATTTTATAGTATGCTCTCTCTCTCCCTTGAGCATATTCACACTATTTACAAGCAGTGTATATTACACTAGCTATATAATCAATCTCCAGATAGCCGAAGCTATTTGTCTGTATAATTAACACGCATTTATAAGCCCCTGTGGTAAATATTATGTAATCACCTAGGTTTCACCCCTCCCCCCCATCTCTGTTTCTCTCCCTCTCTAACAACTGCATTCAGATGGAATTGTACGCCTATTGTTTTTGTCTGCAGTGTATACATTTTATGCAACTGAAGTGGTTCTGTCTTCTGAATGAAGAGTCATGGCATATTGCATGACACGATGTGACTTTATTTCTATTTTTGTTCAACCGCCCTTCAAAAAAGCTACAAATGTGATCCACTTTGCAATTCTGGATGGTGGTTGTAGGAATATTTGGACAAGATCGTGTGACATCACTCATGGGTGTCAGTATTCGCACTGACATTGACCAGCTTTTCTTGATTCACATTAATAGGAGACCTTGAGACAGAAAATATATTGTACCAATACTATTTGCGGACTGCTTCAAATGGCTCCAGCTTGATGAAAGAAAACTCAACTACCTTTGTACTGAAGACACATAAGTTTCTTTCATCACAACAAGCACATCTGTAGCTCATGAAGCATTTTGAACCATCACAATATTGCTATAATCTGATATGTATGCTGTCCCAAATGACTGCTGGTTAAAGTGCAATGAGCACTCCATGTTAACATAGGCTTTTGCAAATCAAGTCAAATCAAATGAGCAGTAGACATACAACAGAGCCTTACACAGAAGAAATTCCTAGTAAATCTTCTGATGTCACTAGGGCTCCAACAAAAAGATATGATATATCAAACACACAACCATAAGGGGTCATCAAGTAACATATAAATAACTAATCTATATCTATTGATAACAAAGTAGTTAAACACTTGCCTTTGGTTTCAAGAAGTTAGCATATGGTCACATCCACTAGATAATTGCCTGATACCAACAAAACAAAAATGCTCTTGAATCAACCCTCCAGAGTGTTATGCCCATCAATCCAAGATCAGGTACAATGTAGCCCAATACTGAAACAGTCTGCAGACAGTCACTACGAGAATTTTTTTTATACCCTATCTTCAGCTTTTGTTTGCTTGTTTTTTCAGATGTTCCTTTTATATGTGTGTGTTTGTGTGTGTGAATTGCATACCGATATTCCTCACAGACGATGGACTCAACAAGTCTGATTCTAAGACCTCGCTTCCTCTCCCACAGAAAATGGGGAAAAACTTCACACAGGAAGTGTGGTGAAGGGAACATTGTCAAGTGCGACTGTAATGCCCTGTCATCCTCAAAGAATCGGAATTGACAGGCTATTGACGTCATTATTTCCGATAATAATGCCCCCTGCGATGGTTGTGAAGAGTGGCTAGTCTGATTCCTGTGTACCATGCGCATGACATTCCTGGAAGTATAAAGTAATGTTCTTGAGAGTAAACCAAAATCACAGAGTCACTCAGATGTTGAGAAAGAAATTCCATGGAGAAAGCAAGTTAGTCCTATCTTTTACTCATATATCACTGCTCTTCCTTTTCTTTAAATTCAGAATGGTCAGCCCCATGGAGCATATTTCAACATACAGCTTGAAAGGTCATCATGTAAAAAGAAGGCAAGATCAACTTTCAGCTAATGCATTGCAAAGACACGTGTCCAGAATTAGTCTTCAAAAGATGATGAAAATCAATTCAGTATCCTTTAACAAGACACAGGCACTGGGTGTTAGACTTTCATAAAAGCTTGTTCAGTCTAGTGACAGGAAATTCAACTGCAAATAAAATATGCACCGGTGCATGCTACCCTACTGGGGCACACATGCAGACAGTCCAACAATAAACAGATATCATTGATTATTTCCCTCATTTCGTTTGCTGACGACGAAACACGACACCCTTGACCGTGCAGCCCCCAATCTCATCCCCCCCCCCCCCCCAAGCACATGACAACATGGGATGATTCCTCTTTAGATGCATGATGGTCCTGTGGTCATGCTGCCAAGAGATCACAATTTGCAACACCGATAATCAATTCAGCTCAGGTTCACTGCAATGCATCATGCCGAAATGTTCCGACAGACGACGGTAGACTTTAGTCGAGTCTCCCCGCCCCTCCATCAGTCAGATTTCCCTACCCACTACCCCCACCCCTCCCTCACGCTCTACACAAAACTAACGAACTAACGAACGACAGTCACGAGCAGCGGCGAGAGTGAGTCACCATCATCTGAATTGCATGGCTCTCCATGGGCAGGGTAGGTGAACAGCCTACGTGGCTGCACGGTGGGACGAGAGATGGTAAGAGAGGGGAGACAGTGACATCACACATCAGGTCGCAGGAAAGGATCACATCATCGCTTTTACATCAAGACAATTATCGGCTCCACAAGACGCATTGGATGCTCATCTCTCTCCTGATTGATGGATCCTTGACAATTACTGTGTGAATTTGCAGAATTCATATAAGAGCTTTCTATGTTGATTCAGTTTTCTGAACAGCCGTGGCATGCCCAGCATTATCAACAGAAATCAATGCAACATATCTTTGATTTTCTGCTCACAATTCATTTCAAGTGATTAAAAGACAAATAAAACTATCAAGCTAACAACATTCTGTCTCACCATTGACATAATGTCTGTACTGTATACAGATAAAAGAAGGTCATCACTGAAAGTAAATTACACAAATATTTGCATCAATTACATGCATTCTTGTCTTTCCATTTAAATTTCACTCAATGCCCCACATGATCCAACAATGATTAATCCAATATATGTTTCACCCCATGAAATATACTTCATGACATTCAAACAAATCCACAACTGTTGCATGCCATTTGTTGATCTACATAAATGAATAGCTGCAACCATTTTTTATTCGCAAATTAAACACCTACCTATATTCAACCTTTCGCTGTAACATTCTGAATGCAAAGCAGCAGCAGTGAGAACAAAATGGTCATATCATCTTACCGGCATTATGAACCCAATTCTTCATGAAAAATTCCAATGCGCGTGCTGCCTCATCATAACACGGTCAATCATAACTCACAGGTCAGTGATTCAGAGCCACAAATCCCACTTTCCAATAAACATTCTCATCTCCAGACAACAGCACCGCACCGTAACTCCAATACCAGTACTCGCTCGCTCGCTATGGTTCTATCTACACTCTATACCGGGAGAAGTAAATTTATACGGACAAGACGAACTACATATCCACACACACAAATACAGACACATACACACACGCACACACACAAACACAGACACACAGAGGTGCCCAAGAAAAGCAAACCGGTTCTTACACATGGAAATATTCAAAGGAATATCCACAGCATAGTAGTAGCGGACGGCTTCCTTGCCGCCAGGTTAGGGAACTGGGCTGGTGGAGTGCGCACACACACACACACACACACACCAACACACAAACATGCATACACACAATGTACGCTGGGCGAAATATGGGTCATCCACAAGACAAGTTGGCCCCTGAGACGGAGAGAGGGAGAACTTGTGGTTGAAGAAAGAGCGTGGTATTTCCCTGCAATATTGCTGTGTGATTCAAATAATAAGCATGACAGGAGTCCCTTGCTTGCCGCAGCAGCGCAGCGCCTTGCCTACTTGACCTGCCTACAGCGACGGTCCAATCCGTGGCTGACTGTTCGAGCTCGGTGAATATTTGCTAGCTGTAGCTGGTTTCTTCTCTCTTCGCTGCCTACATCACACCTCTTTGAGGAGTGTGGAGAGAAAAAAAAGCATGAAGCTTGTCACAGCTCCACTTACACTCTGTACACCTCGTCATGGGCACAATTGTCACTTCGACCCTAAAGAGGGAAATGTATTATGCAATGTGGCAGTGAGGCAGCGAGAGTGAGGAAAAAAAAAGGCTTTTAGAGCAAAAAGCTTAGATTTCATAAATCCCTTCAGAGCCCTTAGCCCACATTGAGATTATCTACATCTTTCAGCAGTGATACAGTCGTCCACTGTACATACACACACACACATTAAACATACCGGTACTCCTTTGATTTATCCCCTCCCACCCCCCCCCCCCTTCCCCCTGACAGACATAATCAGCGTAATGCATTGAATGCCCATTTTATATTTAGCATCATGCCCTTAGAGATCGGGAGGGAGACAGGATGGGTACAGATTCACACAAGCTGCGTATCCTCCTTGCCGGTAGCCAGGCCGCTGACTCATGCGACTCATGCTTCTGTTTATAAATATCCGTCGTCATGGATGAACTACATAAACTCTGTACGAACACTCTCTTTAGATGTTTTTTGTTTTTTCCCCCACACTGTAGACACAAGATTTATGTGATTTTATAACAAAACAAAGGGGGGGGGGGCTTTAGGCTCTAAAGATGTTGCAAACAACATCAATTTCATGCATGCATCATTTCAGAGCTAATGAGATTCACACCAATCTCATGTGCTGGAACATGCGTGATGTTCTTCCAGAACCCAATGGTCCTACAACTTTATCTTTTCTTTTAAATGCCCAGGCCTGTAGCCAAAAGAACATACCAATGGCTCTATTATGTAACCAGCTTACCGAAAATCAATATCCTGTGGCCACTCCCCCTCAAAACAAAACAAACAGACACAAAAACCAGGCAATAAATGATACCAAATAATGCACAAATGTTAAGCGGTACCTCATGACACATACTGCATAGTCCCTTACATTGATCAATCAACATGGAAATGTGTCTGTCATATTGAAAAGATACAACTAGCCATGCAAAGATGATAAAAGATCAGTAAACTAGCCCACCCCCCCCCCTTTTATTCTGATTTAATGATGCCTAGTGGTTATTGCTCATTAATATACTTTAAACAGATACACAGATCTACATTTACATCTAATAAACACAAACAGTCATGTACAATACATCCCAATATCTCCAAGCCCTGTAAGACCAGATACTAAAGAGGAAAGAAACCTCTACATGTATTTAAATTTTCCTCTTGAGGTTCGGACATTCGCCCCCCCCCCCCCATGTGAAAATCAATATCAAGCCCTGCCCTTCCTTACAGCTAATATGACACACACACACACCTTAGGTCACTGACCTACTTCCCTTCTTTATTCATTAACCCATTGAAGATGAGTCCTAAGTTTACTCGAGGGAAAGTGTCTATGGGAAATGCGTGTTGCAGCAAAATCAACCGTCCTCAACTTAGCCTCTCCTATGTCAATCATCACTGCAACAATGGGCCTGAATGAAAGACTTTTTAATTTCATGTACAAGATCTCTTTGACACTTATACCCAATATTAACCCTCACAAAAAAAAAAACCAACCAACAGAAACTATAAGATCACAAAGAAACTAACTACAATCTGACAATACACAATAACCAAAAATTTGTATTTTCATCTTATGAAGCATCCCATTCCATTTGCGAATATTTTAGACCCAGAATCTATCCCATGAAGAGATACACATTGAATGAACAAAATTTGACAAACTTTCCTATGACATCAAACTGCTCAATGACATCACCAATGTCTGGAACATTGATGCTTGCTGTCTGCTCAGACCAGCAACCATAGTGGCAATTGCAGATGTTTTTAACATACAACTTTTTGTACCCGACGAAACAATTTTAAAACAAGAACATGACAAAGATGATAACAACACAAAAAAGTAAAACCAAATTAAAAAAAAACAAGATATTGAAAAAGAAATATATGGTTCTTGATATTTTTGCTATCAAAATGAACACAAACATCTCATGCGTGAGTGGATCAGTATGACTTGAGATATTTCTGGCCCCACAGTACATCTTCATGGTCATTGCAAGGAAGTTTTTCCGTATCCTGCTTTATCCCCTGCATGCTGTTTTCAGCACTGTAATGAACGTGCATGACAGCCTGATGCCAAGTCATGTTAGACATATGACGTCGACAAAAGGAAAAAAAAAAATGTATTCCTGGCTTCCTCTATCATAACCTTCAACCTACATTAATTTCATGGCAAACTATGTTACAGCTTCAGCGCAAAGAACATATGCCATGAGTGTGGCGCCCAGCGCCCGACAGAATTTCCCATGATTGACTGTCGGCCTCTTCAGGCTGTGCACAACAACAACAGATACATCTCAATCATGTCGCACAAAATAAAGAATGACAAGCTCTCTGTTTTTTTAAACTTAAAGGTTGTCAGCCTCCATTGGCAATAAAGGAAGATCTGGATACATAAATTTATCCATTTTCATTTGTATATTGAATAGTATCTCGTGACTTATTAATACTCAAACTTTATGCAGATATGAAAAGCTAGACGTTTTTTGAAGAATAACAGTAACTTTAAATAAAAAATCCTATATCAGGAAGATGAATCAAAACAAAAATAAAGCATATTGTGACTTTTTTTTTCTCACAAAAAAGACACACATAATACAGCACATACAATTCTAGTATTTGTTGCTAATTATACAGCTAATATTCCTACCTGCACCTTACTTTCCTATGTAATGCCCTTTTAATACTACAATATAGAAGCAAACAGAACTCATGCTTCCAAAATAAACAATACTTCCAGCTTGGTATTAAAGATCCTGTTTACCTTTGGGAACAGTGATTTAAAAATATTCAAGATATCATATTTGATGCATCCGTGTATATTAAAGTCTGTTGTATCAGAAAACATTATACCACATAAAATTTTCGCAATAAAGCCTAAAATATAAGGAGATATCAGTATTTTTCTTAATAAACCATAACTGTAGATGGTTTAGTCTGGAAACAATTTTATTATATTGTTCATATTTAGTGCATTTAACATTACTTAACATCAATTATACAAATTTTTACAGTGGTTGTTTCTATCCCTAACTCACATTTTAGAACAGTTTTAAAGCACTAATGCTGGGTTTTTTGTTTCATCTGCAAATGGTAAATTATGCCTTTAACTGATACTCTACTTATTGGCACTCAAGCAACAAAGGCAATTTGAAATACAGATATAGTGATTCTTTCATGGCAAGAAGAGATTTTGTGAAGTTTAAGGTCTAATCTTTTGAATGGGGCCTCTTCATCAGAGAATGTCAATGACATTGTACCTTTAAATACAAGTATAAAGGCACTAAGTAGAAGCAAGGCTGAAAAAATGTTGCTTTGTTTTTGTTTTCTTTTGTTTCCTTTTGTTTTCTTTTGTTTTTGCAGAGGGGGTTGTTTGCTATGCAGTACTAGCAAGACAGGTGCCTAGAAACCCTGGGTACCTGTAATGCAATCAGTATGCTGTGGTAACTGCAACAGGTGCCTGACTGAACATGGAGGTTTGGAAAAAGGGGCTGCAAAACAGATTGTGTGATTCACAGTTCAGCATGCATGGGAAACGCAGATACAGTGTACACTCAATGAACAGTGTGTGTTCACAAGTGACACTGTGTGTGTGGACCACAGTACTATGATATGCTATGGTCCAGGATAAAGTAAAATAAAACATAGCAAGAAGGGAGGGGGGCAAAATAAAATTGACACAACCAAACATTATAACTATGATATGAGCATGGGGATTACTGTACAGACCTGTGTCGTGTTTACATGGCTTTTTAAAAAGAAAGGTGGTGTGCAGAATGGACTTCATTCCAATATTAAAGATAGTATGGGGCCATATAAATAGTATCTTTATTGCTAAATAGCAAATGATACAGCACATTTCATAACATGATTTAACAAGAGCAAACTTGCATGCAAAACATTAACTTGACATAGAAGATATCAAATTCTGCAAGCTGCATTTATTTGGAGTGTAACTTCGGGTTTAAGTTTCCTTCTGCACATTACAGCAGAACAGGAAAGAGTCTACGTGCCAGCCTTTCAGCTCAGTTCACGCATATTTATGTGCTTGACTGGCATGAACTTACAACTTGCAGCACAAGTTTCACATCATTTACAGTTTCACATCATTTATTGATCGAGGAAGTAAGTTTCTATTTATATGTGAAACTATATAAGAGACTGGGGCATCCATTGTATTATGTGATGCAGTTCTTTTAACTCTAGACTGGTAAAAGATAATCAAACCCTTGCAGTAAGACTATGGCATATCATTCCAATTCCAATTCGTATCATTAATTCTTGATGGCAGTTGTAGTTTGTCAGATCCCTTCCATGTAATGAAGGGTTCAGTTTTCATGTCAAACTTGGCATTATGCCGAGAAATAGCTAAAACTAGAGATTGTAATTTGTCGTCACTGACAAATTAAGGTGATCCGATTTCTTTTTTAATCAATGATTCGAATCGTGATAGTGCAAAGTCTCAGCTACAACATACTAAAATCTGAGAGAAATTCACCGAATCATAAGTAAGATAGTGCTCGATAAAGAGAGTCATGTCAATTTTCACATCTAAAACTAGAAATGTCGCTTTGGCGACTGGTATGCCTCCGCCATAATGCATGATTTTCCCAATAGGTCTAGATAGTACATGTGGACACTGTGTGATTACATTTTCACAAAATTGGCAAAATATTGGAATGACAAGTTTGTCACAAATGTGTTGAATGTTCACCTTCCTCGACATAGGTTTAATTGGATGAATAGGAGAGCATGTATCTAGGGATTTAAGGACTTTAACTTGACTTTGAACCATTCATACATTTAGGCATTGAGTAATTTTCAAGGTACAGGTGTGGAGAAAAAGTGCAACTTCTGAATTGAATAGTAAATTGTTACCATTTTCATCTGGCCCTTGACCCTAAAATTCATGAGATAATTACTTTCAGGTAGAACATGCATAATATGTACTAAGTTTCAAGGTAACTTGAGCCACTTCCGAGATATGGAGGAAAAAGTTAGTTCAGCACTTTCAATTGATCTTTGACCTTTTGACCTTTGAGGCAAAAAGAGAAAAAAAAAAACTTTCCAGAGAATTTCTATTAGGTTACACACACATACACCAAGTGTAAAAAAAAATAACCCTGCTGGCATTGCATGAATATGAGGGTAATAGTAAAATTTTGAAGTCTTGCACTTGACCTTTGACCCCTGACCTTTGACCCCATGAACCCTACATTCTCTAGATAATCACTTCCAGTCAGTACATGTATATACTATGTTCCATGAAGATACCTTGAACAATTTTCCAAGGTACAGAGAAAAAAAGAAGTTTTGATATTTCTACTTGACCTTTTGACCTTTGACCTTTGACCTCATGACCCAAACTTTCACCAGAGAATCTTAATTGGGTAATACATGTATACACTAAGTTCCAAGAAAATATCTTCAGGCATTCAATAGATATGGTGGAAATAGTGAAATTTTATGTATTTGACCCTGACCTTTTGACCTTTGACCTTTGACCTCATGACCCAAACTTTCACCAGAGAATCTTAATTGGGTAAAACATGTATACACTAAGTTTCAAGAAAACATCTTCAGGCATTCAATAGATATGGTGGAAATAGTGACATTTTATGTATTTGACCCTGACCTTTTGACCTTTGACCTTTGACCTCATGACCCAAACTTTCACCAGAGAATCTTAATTGGGTAATACATGTATACACTAAGTTTCAAGAAAATATCTTCAGGCATTCAATAGATATGGTGGAAATAGTGAAATTTTATGTATTTGACCTTGACCTTTTGACCTTTGACCTTGAGCATGTGCACCCAAAAGTTGATAGGCACAACTTCACCCCCTAATACACATACATGCCAAGTTTCATTAGGATACCTCAACAGGTTTCGATAGTTACCTTGTCCACAAAATTCATTACGGACGGACGGAAGGACGGACGGACGGACGGACGGAAGGACGGACGGACGGACGGACGGAAGGACGGACGGACGGACGGACGGACAACCCGAAAACATAATGCCTCCGGCACCACTTCGTGGCGGAGGCATAAAAATTCACTCCCATAGAGATAACACGTCATAGCGAAAATAGAAAAAGAAGTACATATGACCTTTGACCCCACTTTGCACAGACAAGATGGCATCTGAGCAAAAAGTGGTTATTTTATGAAATGATCCCTGTAACATGGTCTTTACGTGTGCAAAATATGGGAAAGATAGGACATGTATTCACCAAGATACAGGATGAAACATCTATGACCTTTGACCCTAATTTACATACCCAAGATGGCGTCTGATGAAGTCGTTGTTATTTTATGAAATAATGTTCGTGACATGAACTAAATATGTGCAAAATATGGTGGTGATAGGGTATGTTTTTCTTGAGTTATTGCACATAACATTGCAAAAAGAAAGAAATATTTCAATACATCGAAGATAAACTTTAATTTCAAGTAAGTTTTTTGACGTGATCTTGACATCGTATGAAAAAACGAAGGGCACACTAACGATAGCCCAAAGTCTCAGCTACAACATACTAAAATCTGGGAGAAATTCACCGAAGCATAAGTGAGCTAGTGCTCGAAAAAGATAGTCATGTCAATTTTCACTTCCAGAAAAACTGCTCTCCCATAGAGATAACACGTAAACTGGTCAAATTTTACAAGGATACTTTTAATCCATTTTTACGAGGTGATGACGTCATCCAATCAAAAGTTTGTAATTATAAATATGAAAGAACATTAAATAAGCTACAACATACTGAAAGTTAGGTGAAAATCGGCAAAGGATAAGTGAGATACGCTTGAGTGAACTTGAATTTTGATGACGTCATTTTGAAAATTTACTTTTTTTTACTTTTTAAAGAAATTTGATATCTTTTAATCATTTTTTCAGTATCGCCAACCCATGAAATGATATGTACAACTCATCAGCTTTCAAAATATGTAAAGAAAATGGGGGGTCACCGTCCATCCTGACGAGTAAAATCGGATTTAAATTTGGCGGTTTTTTGGCATTGTTGCACTGTATATCGCCATTGACGCGCGCGCGGAATTTCAACTTTGACGGGTCCGTATGACGTCATATTGAGTCGGATCGACTTGAAACTTGGTAGAAACATTCTTTGACATTTCAGACATCCGATACGTGTGAAAAAACGGGGAATTTCTATTGCATATGAGCTGTGCGTGCGTATATGCGCGCGCGCGTACGCGTCCGTCAATTTTTTCTGAAATACTCCAAATGACCTGAAACGTGTGCAAAACAATTTTGAGCTCGATTGGAGCATGTTAAAATTTCAACGCGCGCGTACGCGCTCGTTTACTATGAACGTGACTAAATTTTATGAAATATATCAATAGAGCTTGACTTGAACTATATGATATGTAAATTTCATTGAGAAAATCCATTCCATTAATGAGATACGAATGTGAACGTGTTTTCAGATAATGACGTCATAGTGACGTCATGGTTGACTGATCACAGTGATACATTAGATCTGTCGTCCTTATGACGTGATACATATATGGTATCAGTTTAGAAGTGATAGGTGAATGACTTTTTGAGTTAACCTCTGCACAACATTTGAGGAGAAAGAAATAAAGAAGAAGAAGAAGAAAGAATCCGTACAGATACAATAGGTGATCCGAGAGGATACTCGGATCACCTAATTACGTTGGAAAAAAACTAGATATATCGCTACGGCTACTGATATGCCTCCGCCATAATGCATGGTTCTCCTAATAGGTCTATAGTACAATGTCTTGACAATGTGTGATGACAGTTTCACACAAGTGGCAAAATATTAAAATGACAGGTTTGACACAAATGTGCTGAATGTTCACTTTCCTAGAACTAGGTTCAATTGGATGAATGATTAAAATGTCAGAGTGCAGGTATTTGGGGAACTGATGATTTTTACTTGACTTTTGACCCTTTTATAAGTTTATGCATTGAGTAATTTTCAAGGTATTGAGAAAAAGCATAATTTCAGTATCAAATGGGAAAATAGCATTATCTAAACCTGGCCTTTGACCTTTGACCTCACAGTTCCAAAGAGAATCACTGTTAGGTTGAACATGCATAAATATGTAAGTCTCATGATGATACCTTGAGTTACTTTCGAGATATGGAGGAAAAAGTGCAATTTAGCACTTTCACTTGACCTTTTACCTTTTGACCTTTGACCTTTCGGCAAGAAACTTCCCCAAAAATATATATTGGATAATGCATGCCATACATCAAGTTAAAAAAAAAAAAAAAACAAACTTCAGGCATATTGCATTTTAAGGAAAGTAGTGATATTTTGAGGAGTTGACCTTGACCTTTGACCCCCCCCCCTGACCTTTGACCCATGACCCCCAACTTCCCTAGATAATCATTGCCCATCGGTACAAGCATATATACTAAGTTCCATGAAGATACCTTGAACCATTTGCGAGATATGGAGAAAAACATGAAATTTCACAAAATACAAAATAACCTGTGACCTTTGACCGTTGACCCAGTGACCCTAAAATCCACACAAAGTATTATCCCCCAAGGATATACCCTCATACCAAGTTTGATGTAAAACCACCGCACGGTTCTTGAGATATCGACAAAAACAAAACGGGACGGACGGACGGACGGACGGACGGACGGACGGACGGACGACCCGAAAACATAATGCCTCCGGCCACTTCGTTGCGGAGGCATAAAAAAGCTTTAAAGACATAGCACCACAGGGAAACATGGGTGTTCAGATCAAATTGATCCTCATTCGCTGCTCACCAGAATACATTAAAAAAACCAAGAATAGCACCTGTTAGCCATGTGTCAGTGAATATTTACACATTGAAGCATGTTGCTAATTAATAAGGGTCGATTCCAGTCAAGATTCTTTGACTGTGTGTGTACTTATATTGTACATGGAAATCAGTGATAAAGCTGTACAAAATTTGGTTCGGGATTTTTGAATTGTATAGGCCTATATCCGAGCTGGGCCACCTTCCGACTCCCTGATACCCCCATGCCTGGGGGTTGTTTCACAAAGCCGTTCTTAAAGTTAAGAAGGACTTAAGTGTGACTGGTGATCAGTTCTTGAGCTGAATTATTGAGATTCTGATAAGTATAGCACGCAAGAACTGATCACCAGTCGCACTTAAGTCCTTCTTAACTTTAAGAACGGCTTTGTGAAACACCCCCAGGTCTATAATCTTGTTTTAACATGACCATATCAGTAAAGGAAATACAGATGACAACTGAAACTTGCTTTAAATAAAGATTGATTGTCAGTGAGGTGATCTGGACGTAATATCTATTTTCAAGAATGTGATTCTGAATTTATAAGACACCTCCCAGCAGTTTAGATCAGTCTCATATAACTTTGAAGAATGACCCTATAAAATTGGGTTTTGAAAATACACACAGTACTACACTCGTGACATCAGCGTTCAAATTGGAATTACATCTCAGAAATTGTAACGATATGTAACCATGATTTGACAGACATTTTTGCTGATCAAATTTACACTTGCATCACACGGGTATACAACAACATTATGGATAAATGAAAAAAAAAAGTGTCTTTCTTTAAGTGTCATTGAGGTGTGTGCAAAAAGTATCAGACTTTGGTTAGAACTGCAGACATTTGTGATAATTTAACAGTTGAAACAGGAAACACACATACAGTGTATGAGCCCAGATGCATCAAATTGTGCATTTGGGTGAATGCAAGCTTGGCAAGAGGGTCAGTAAAAACATGTACAACGTCCATGGTAAAAAAACATGCTCCTCTCCCCCCCCCCCCCCCCCAAAAAAAAAAAAAAATAATAATAATAATAATAATAATAAATAAATAAATAAAAAATAAAATGAAAATAAAAATAAAAACACACAAAACAAATGCTATAAATAGCAAATGTTTGTCTCTTTGTCCAGTAATTCCTGAAAGCATGAGTGAACATATCGAACACTGATTCCTACTCATAATGGTGCATAAAAAGAGAACATTCACAACTGCTGATCTATTTTCACAGAGAGTAGATTTACATGTTGATGGAAGTCATCAATTTCTAGCAAAAGCCAGCTTTGCAGAATCACTGCATAAAAGACTATTTGCTACTCACCTTCAATACGGAACCTAGTAGTTAAATCAAAAAGTGCTAGCTGACTTATTACAGGCATCTCAGCACTGACAGTGATACAGCATTCAAACCCTATCAATCAACAAGTCACTCTTGTAAAAAGCTGTCAAACGCACATATCTACCAATGAATAAGTGTTGTAAGCAGTGAACATGCAATCTAAATAGTCAACTCTCATCTAATACCCTCCTTATCTACACTGTATGAGTCACAAAATAAACATACAGGTATGTTTCTTTCTTTACTCCCCAGCACAAGCTACAAACTACAGTTGTACCAGTATGTAACTCAGATTTGCAAATAGCAGAACAATACCACACAATAAAGGTTAAGCTGTATATCGCACATCTTTGTCAATATGCATTACTCATCCAAGGTCTGATATCGACATATATATATACGTGAATGTTCTTGCTGTTTACATGCTAATCAGCAAGGCATCATGGGCAATTTCTTAGTGGAGTTTGAACAGTATCTTTGGCCCTGAGATTTCCACCCCCTCAAGAGAGAGACCCCGGCCTTGCGGTTTTGGCATCCAGTCGTTTCTGGTTTCAGAATTTACTGCAGCATTTACAATTTAGCATTAATCCAGAAACAAAGAATACCGGCACACACTATTTTACCAATTTTACCAAACAAAATTTTGCTGTACAAATTTAATGTCACAAAAATATACACACATACCAAAACGATAAAGGCAAAAGCATGAAAGAAAAAAAAAATGTTTTCAAACAGCATGACAGCATAGGCCTACTACCTATAATTCACATTTAAAAGCAGGAGGATAACTGAACACCATGATATACCGTACTTTTCTGTTTTTCAAAACAAGGCATGACAGGCAAAGGATGGAAAGAGGTTGTTCTCTCTGCATTTTCGCTTGTCTGGTTTGCACAGCCTACAAAAATTCATGAAATTCAACCCTGCAATGCATCTTGATGCACAGCAACAAGTCACCCGATATTCAACAAGGAAGCATCCTGCGAACAACAACCAATCAGGCAGAAAGATTCCCGTCTCCAGAGTACCGGTAACTCGCTTCAAGCACTGCAGGTATATATGGCAAGACAATGCTTAGCCTGGCTTTCAGGCAACGAGCCACAATATTGTCTCAATATCTGTATGTACATTTGTTTTTAAGGAGTAGTCAGGAGGACAGCTCTTCTAAGCTAAACCCAATGGTACTACAGCTAAGAGGAATAGCCTCAACTCAAGACCGATACATCCAGTATATGTCTACAAACTCTTTGTAATTTGTCAAGGTTAACATATCCATGGCGAAAACAATCCAACAGCCTGTAAGCAAGGCTAGATGTGAAGAAAGCACTTAATAGACTGCATATTTCATTGTATATCCACTGAAACTACGAAACTAAACTTGATCAACAATGTATGAAAACACCAGCTATCTCTAAACCAGCAGTAAAACAAAGGAAAATCATATTGTACATCATGGTCTGCTACTTTGATATAAGTACCACTTACGGCCTACACTATAATATCCAATCAAGAATGCTAAAGGTCATGAGTTCTAAATTCATGAAACAAAAGAGAATGCTTGCTTTTAAATCTATCATGTAGAATAGTATAGTGATCTGAGTTTCATCTTGAAATGAAATAAAGTGGGCATGAACGAAATGTTGAGAAATGGCTCATAATGATAATGCCATTGCAAGCATCAATCAAGTAACAAAAGATCATAGGATTCTAAGAACTTAAAGCTTTAAGAATAGCCAGTGACTATGACCATGACAATTGCATGTGCAGACAACCATTTGGACGTATCCATCAGAAAGCTTAATGCTATGTCACATTTCCTGCATGTCATGAAGGAATGATTTTCTTTGACTCAGATTTCCTGTAAATTTTTGCTTCTTTTGAGACAAATAAATGCCAACTATTTCAAGGCCGACTTCCCTTTACGCCACATACACTGTATATGTGTGTCCAGGATGACAAATGAAGTCAGAAAGTTGAATACACAAACTCCATTCATTCTATTATGATTATCATCTAGAACTTACCTCACAATGCTTAATATAGTTACTTTCATGTCACGTACATTATTTCATAAAATAACAACTACTTGATCAGACACCATCTTGGGTATGTAAATTCGGGTCAAAGGTCATAAATGTTTCATCCTGTATCTTGGTGAATATATGTCTTATCTTTCCCATATTTTGCACACGCAAAGACCATGTTACAAGAATCATTTCACAAAATAACCACTTTTTGCTCAGATGCCATTTTGGGGGTGCAAAGTGGGGTCAAAGGTCAAATATACTTTATTCTGCATCTTTGATAGTGTATACGGAATTCGGTACCCAAGATGGCAGGTCTGACTCCCTTTTCAAAATGAGAATCCAAACATCACACGACCAATGTCCCTAATCTCAGGTGAAAACTCGAATCATTGATTTAAAAAAAATCGGATCACCTAATTTGTCAGTCTTGACAAATTCCGAGTCTAGTTCATTTTTGAATTTGTAACACGAGTAGTGGAAGAAATTCCATCACAATGCCAATACATCATAATACATAACACTGCAGCCAAAACAAGCATCTGTAAGAATCACTGAATTATTTTCTTCTCAAAATGCTCTACAGCAGCTGATTACTTTTAGGGCAGCACAATCTTATATGAGTATTTAAATGCATTTCACTTTGGACAGGGATCTGATCAGAGTGTACTATAAAGCAACCTTCTAGCTACAGCATACCTGGCTTGAGTACATAGCAATGTATATTGACATTTCGGTCTGGACAAATACTAGACAGGCATTTGAAAAGTTTTCGCATCAATCTTATTCCGCGAGACAGATAAACACTCCTCATGCAGATCATTCAAGGTCCACCAACTGTCTTTTCATATCATGCTCATTTAAAACAATGACATTGTTTTTGTTCTGTACACCAAGCATACTAGCGTGTTCTATGGGGTTGTAGCTGTTAGCTGAGGACAACCCAAATCAGAGTTCAAGTAACAATTACATTGTACAAGGTACATGAAATTTGGAATATACCAGTCGCAAAATGAAAATGTTATCTCACTTGCATATTGTAATATCAACACAAAATACATGCTGTGAATAGTTTGTTTCCTTCTCTTGAATAGGTCACAGGGACTTAGGCCCTATATTCATAACTAGCAAAGTGTCATAGTCAATAAAATCATGAACATGTACAAATTCATGTATCTACAGTATTCAAACCAGCAATGAAGTAATGCAAAGTCTCTACACCTCTGAATGTCTTGACACGAAAAGGGAGGAGAGTGCTCAGTTGCTTCACATTTTATATATGAAAATTTGGTTTTGAACAAGAAAAAATATAACACTTTCTACAAATACTACACATTTACAGTTGCTGAGCACAAACACCAGATGGAACAAGCATTAAACAAGTAAACTTGTATTTCCACTTTGAGCATGAGCAAAAAAGGTCATGACGTACCAACAGACATGTTGGTTTTTAAGTTAACTGTGATAGGTATTTATGATATAACGACTATTCATGTACTGTTAACCTTATAAATGGTGCTTGCGAGCACATCCATCTAAGGCAAGCCTGCTTTTTTTGGCAGTAATGCTAGAAAATGTTTGATAAGGCATTCAATGCAAAGCAATGTAGATGCTTCTGCAAGTGTTTTCATGACAAACTATTCTCGTCATCTGGTCTACAGAAATTTGTTCTTTGTTTGAACATGAATTCTATAAATTATTACGTCAGGCAAGCTTATAATGTTACATCACTTTGAAAACTTGTGAAGTGCCTGATCAAATGACAAAACAGAAAGGTCATGTGATAAATGTGTAAAGGAGCTACTATGAATTGGCTTACAATTCCTAATGGACAAATCACAGAACTTTGTCTCTTCTCCAATTCACAACTACTAAGTTCTAGAAATACCCTCATACCCTGTCAGTAAACCTTTCATTCCTTCTGTTTATTTCATCAAAGTATGTATATGCATCATGACATCTTCTAACTCCCATTGTAGAGAAGCACAGAGCCAAACACTTCCTTTGCAACAATTTCAAATGCCTCTTGCAGTCTTAGCCAATGATGCTAAAAATACATGGTCCTCTGCTGACACTACTTGCGATAATCAAACTAATAAAAAATTTAAAAAAAAACCTCAATCCAATATAAATACAGTCTAACAATTCTTGTATGACCATAGAACTACATTGCAAAAGGCAATCAAAAGACTGTACTTTTAGACTATGAATTTACAAGTTGCCGCATGAATCATAAAAGCCAGATCAAACTCCCCCTTTGAAATCAGAAGTCTGCAGTGAATCATTGCCAAATGTTTATTGAGTGGATGTATTTGCAGAAGACAATGTGTGAAGGTGTACTTATATGAGGGTCGAAGGAGCTAACAGTATGATTCTTACCCTGCACATACATTTGTGAGGTACGTACATTGTAGCATTGCTGCCTCACTGTGTGTGCACAGTGCACCATTTGAGGGCTGATTAGGTAATTGTCAATCTTACACAATCATTTCAGCACATGGTACACAATGTACATGTACCTGATGTACATTATTGACGAGAGAATGGGCTATCAGGTGTAATCAGACAGTATAGCATATGTTTTATATCCATGTTCAGAGCAGATAATATTACCAATACACAGTCTACCCTTACTAGAATACTACAAATACATTGTATACTATGCATAGAAAGTAACAGCTTTAGCAAAATAAAGTGAAAGCAAAGACTTTAATAAAAAATCTGGATAACTAATGGACTACATTTGAGTGTACAGACATGTAGGAACTTGACACCATGGTCTTGTATTATGAAATACTTCTCATTTGTTTTATGCATTGACAATATTCTACTTCATTTTTTACTGAAGACTTACATATTTCCCAAAACTCTGCAAATAGAATTTTCAGACCTTGTGTTCTTTCACAGCTTCAGTGATGATGAAGGTCAATTCTTTATTGTACATTGAAGGGCATCGTTTGGCAAGCTTTGTGCAGAAAGCAAATGGGGAATGCTGAACAAATTACATGACAATCACAATGATGACAAAAGCTTTTAATGTCGCCATAGAAACGCAGCATGTGATTCGAACACTGTTTGACTTTCAAACCCACGAACCTCCTGCAGTGAGAACCCATCTGGTTTTGCTGTCTGATTTCACACACAACCCTCTATAAAAGAAGCATGGCCTTGTATAGACTGAAAAATGTTATAGACAGACTTCTTAACATAGGAGACACAATTCTTTGAGTCATCCTTGGAGTACCCTGCAGCCTAACATGAAGTGTACAGGCGTCCACTAGTCCAGCTACACTCTGGCTGACTAGTGACCAGGCAGCCTCATCTCTCTGCTCCTGGCTACAGCGAGACAGCAGAGTCAAATCGATCAGGCCACCTTTTACCGTGGTGAAATTGGAAGGAAGCGCCCGTTGAGTAACTTTTCCTCTTCAGCTGCTTGTGGGGAGAGAGATGCTACATACCAAACTCGCTGCTTTCACCAGCCACCTTATGTCAAGCAAAATCAGACACTGGCTGCCTTAAAAGCTCTGTGCCTGGCATTTAGGCTCCTCTAGATTCACGATCGAAACAAAGTTTGAAGCATCTTTCCAAACTGTTGAATCTCCCATCCTCTTGCTATGCTTGAGCGACATCAAAAAATCAACTTATAATTTGTAAAGTTTGGAATATATTTGCTTACATGTAGATCTCTTTACTCTTACGTTACTTTCACTGCTGCTGAACAGTCAGTGCCAATAGCCATATTCGCACTGTTTTGTCTACTTTGAATTTAATGAAAAGTACATAAATTTTTAGCATACCTCAAAGAACTCTTAACATCCCTTTCCTGTCGTCACAGCATTTACTGCCTGAAAGATAAAAAAGAAGTCAATAACACATAACTGTGACTACGTCATAACACAAAGCTACCAACGAAGTAGATCCATGATTCAACTGATAATCACATTTCATAAAACAGTACAGTGACATGCCGACACAGAGAGCACAAATTCACGACAAAACAGCATAAAGGGGAGATCAGATAGTATCTATGGAACTGATTAACTAAGTGCAGACAGACATTTCAATATCATGGGCAAAGACCATACTCAGTTTTAGCACTGCGCGAAGAGTTTACGTTGTGAAAGCATTGGCCTTTTTTCCTTCCGTCCTTCCTTCCTAGAATCATTCCAACCACAATTAATTATCATTGAGGGTTTGTAGCCTCGTAATTCTGATAGCTAAGTACAAGTCTGCTTGTTGTTTTTCCCCTCTATCTCGCTTCCTGAAATATTAAACGGACAGATGTTACAGTACAAGAGGGTGAAACCGTGCAGAAATTATCGACATATGATCCATTCACACAACACTGTGGATAACAGCCAATCTTGAAATGAATGAAGTGCAGCCAAGTTATGAAAATAGTTTGTGGTCCATTCAAGGCCTCATACTATGATGTTTCCCTACATCAAAAATATTCCCAGGATACACTAAATCAAGAATTACATTGTACATGTGATGGTATAATTTTCAACATGATTCAGGATTATAGGTGCGGTAGTGACACTAAGAAATTGCAATGTTTGACATTCTATAATATCTTATACTTCAATGAAATACTGTGATACTTTCAGAGAAGTATTGCACACTTTTGCAATGAAACTGTGCATGTTACATGCAACTGACAGGACAATAGCACCTTTGGTTATTTGTACACATGCATGTGGCAGCCAGGAGTAATCTTGATAATAAGTCAAGGTCATATACGATAAAAAAAAACAAGCTTTAAATAGCATGGGTTAACAAGGCAAATCATCAAAGAAAACTATGTGAAGTTAAAAAGATCTTGCCTCTGTGTGCACTTTTTGTTTGTTTGTTTATCTTTTCAGGCTGTCTTGAGCTGCTTTTGGAAGTCAGTGACAAACTTTCACTACAATGTCTTTATTTCTTCACTTGTGTATGATACAAATTGTAGGTTTTGATGTACTGTAAAAGTGGAAATGTTCGCAATGTTGAAATTTTCGCACATTTTGCGCAATCGGAAATCAGATCAGAATCGAAATTAAAAGCATGCGAATATTTTTGCTTGGCATTTGTTCCTGTAGTTGATGTCTTGACACCGCGGAATCAAAAACATGCGAAACTCTTCTTATCCGGCCGAGCGCGAAAAATTAGTCACACGAAAATGTCCACGTTTACAGTAAATGTGAGTGGCCCTCGTACATACTGTACATGTACATGGTACACATTGGTGGATCAACACACCTTGCTTATAGCAACTACAGAACACTCCCCTGACCAAAGAAAAGCAGTCAAGGGGGGGGGGGGGGGAGAGAAAAAAAAAAGATTAAAGGATATTCCAATGATTCACAGGGTGATCCCCTTACTTCCCATTGTCAGTGAGACTATTATCACACCCTGGAGCTTATCAAAGCCTCCATGAACTGCAAACATTGGCACAATGTAAAATGGGGCAACATCAAGTAGCACTCCTTTGAAAATATGCTAACAAGGAAGGTGTGAAATAGTCCCTACCCCATGGGTGATGCCATATTTCCCAGAATGGGAGACATCTATGAGTCACCATCACTTTACTACACTACAAAAACCATGTAAGAAAGGAACGCACGATAAAAAGTTTGGGGAAATTCTGTTGTCCCACAGTCTCCACTGAAAGGGAGGAAATCTTTAGAATAAACAAGGACTAGACCAAAGTTAGAAGTGAGTATGTGACACACAGCGTACCAGCACTTCATGTGTTTGGTTTTATCCAACTTGATCATTCTGACCAAGTCTAAGTTCAATATTTACAGAAACTACTGGCACTGGCTGGTCAAGGAAGTATTTTGTACCATTGAAAGGAAGGTTTAATGCCAGGATCTCTGGACGCCATAAAAAAGTTCTATTACCACACCTGAAGCCCACACAGTTTTTATGAGAAGTTGGTGAGCAACAGATAATCTATGCTAAAGAGGAAGTTACTTGCCTTCTATAAAATACACACAACACCTATGAAACTTGGACAACATGGAACATTGTGAAATCTGCTAATGTACTGTCTTGTTGCAAACACCTTGATCAAGAAGTGTTTTTAATGTTGATTAGGTTGCACAAACTTTCAATTGTACTTCCTATTCAATGAGACTTACCCCCCCCCCAAAAAAAAAAAAAAAAAAAAATGTTTTGATATACACTCTCCCTTTGCTTTACAGACTTATACTGTATTCGATATGGTAAAGGGAAGGGTTTTATTTAATTAAATTAGTTCTGTGAGTTACTCACAAACTCACATCCAATAACCATTTCTTAATCAGACTCACATGTAAGGTGAAAGGGAAACGATAATTGTTTACTTTTTTTCCTGCACTGTATGTGTACATGTACAGCCTGTATAATGCACAAGATAGAAAACTCTCACTCATATTGCCTCATCTACAGAATATAGAGATTATGACTATTAATAGGCACAATGATTGAAACTTGAACAACATACATTTTATGTACATAATCACAGTCCCATCTCCTGGCCTTTCTGTAAGGGCAAACCTCGCTAAACACTAACTGTTACTTATTAAATATTACACATTGCAAAAATAGACCGCGCATCTACATGTATCTAGAAACCTGTCATTTGAATTACCATAGTAACATGGAGATTATGACTATTCTCACTGACAACAATGCAAGAAACTTGAACTAATCACAGTCCAGTCTCATGCAATCTTTACTCTACTGTTCCAGTGATCATAAACATCAAACACAAAGTCAAACCAGGGTGGATCTAAAACATCAAGTAACATGAATCATCATCAGAGAGAAACCCTATGAAAAGGCATATCTTTTAAAAGGCACAGCTCAACAACAGGGAACTCGTCCCCGAGTTCCAGGATACTGTGATGACGTCACAGGGAGCGAGCTAAAGAAAGATATCCTTCTGCCATTGTCATTTCTCCAGGGGAGTACTGAAGCATAGCCTCTTCATCAATACAGCTCAATCAATAATCTTAGACCACAGACAGGCCTTTAATGATCTCCTTGATGTACAGGAGGTAGAAAACCCTTAAAAAAAAAACAACAACCAAGCAGTGCAATTTCATGCAATGCTCCTTCGTGATCTACCAGTATATTTTAGTGTACACAACCAATGTATGGGCTGATCTATTTTGACTATTTTGAAACCTAACTGTTTGTAAATAGCTTCACAAGTGTCAGTTTTGTGGTAGATTCCATTCACATACAGGAGCAAGAAAGATTCTTGGCATGATGAATACACTGTAAAGTATTTCAAGAGAACTGTTTCTCACATTATCTCTATCGAACAATATCATAAGACTTTCTTTTTACCTTTTCTTGTTACCTTCTCACAGACACATGTTGACTTCTAGTAAATTCAATACAATCATCTTGTGATCATTTTATTACCAACTAATGAGTCACTGACAAATACATCATATATATCATGCAACATCATGAACTCTATGTACAGCACTGCTGACACAAACTGCTACTACGTACTAGTGCTAGTTTGAACTCACAATAAAAAAAAAAGAAAGGTTGTGTTTAAAAAATATATCTACATCGACATTCATCACAGCTCAAATTTTAACAGTTCTGCTTTCCCTGAAACTCTCTGTGATTGGTGGTTAAAGCTTCATCTATTCCACTTAATATGATCAATTCCAATGAACATCTTCATACTTTTAATTCCATACAGATATTACATTGTGCTATATTGACAAAGTAAACAATGTTGTTGTTGTGCATCCATTCTCTCTTGACACTCCGGTAAACAGCTTTTACTACAGAAACTATTTGAAATATGCCACTGCACTGATGATGGGCACAGCAACTACAGTCAGTTTGTATGTGATTTCATTGATAAATGGTAGCCTACTGTATTTTACATTTACAAGTAAGAATACTGTCATCATTGTCATTATTTATTCAGCCAAACGAAAATGACAATTACAATACTAACATATTGGAAATGGTGCTGTTGACATACATACAATACATTATAAAAATAACACAAGTTGATCTAGGATATTACTGTAAAGGTGGAAATTTTCTTGGTGTTGAAATTTTTGCGCATTTCGCGCAACCTGAAACTAGCGCAAAATAAAAACACGCAAATATTTTTGCTTACCAATCCCATATACATTCCACTTCCAGTAGTCGATGTCTTGATTCCGCGGAATTAAAAACACAAGAAATTCTTCTTACCCCGCTGAGCGCAAAAATTAGTTGCGTGAAAATATCCACTTTTACAGAAGGCCTAGGCTCCTAGTACTAAACGCAGTAGACTTTTACTAGAATGTCTAACGTTACTTGCATGGGCCATGGACTTCATCCAAGTAGGGCCTAGGCCTACTACTACTAGGTTACTCTTTAGCTGTCTAGGGTAAAATTTTACTCCTCTAGGCTCTACTCTAGGCTAGCTAGCTAGGGTCCGACAACATATTGATAATAAATTTACTGAACTTTATAGACCCTTGAACTTGAAATCATCTGCTGTGTGTCTCACGATACACAAGCTAACCCAAATTCCTTTTATATCTTACTTACGTTATTCATCTGCTCATGATATCTATGTCCAATGGCAATGTAGTGAGAGTTTCTATTCTACCTATGCATGGGATGATCTATGAGGAATTCGAATGGAAGCCGGTTGCATCGTGAATGCGCCGGCAAAATGTACCGGTACGGCGATACGGTAAAGTAAGCTAGTGCAGCAGTGCCGCAGTGGAAGACCGACCGCATTGTTGATGCCCTCTGCTGCACGAGGAAATCGGAGGCACTTTATACCACTCATTTCCTTGATTTGAAGGAAGTTTCGTACATTAAATATTAATAATGTAGCGTATGAAAAACACATCGATAAATACATACACCGCTACGAGAAATACAGTAAGTTTTACTCACCTTTTCGAATGGTTTCTTCGGGTTTGGCCCTGTCCGTACCGAACACACATGCATAAAACAACATCAATGAATGAACACGAGCGCGCGCGCGCAGCTACATCAAAAACATCCGCACTTGGCCAGGCTGCGCACTCATCCCCATCTCTACGTTTCCCATTGCGGTACAAGATCAGCTATTCCGCATACAGTACAGTTCCTGGATGGGCGTATAAATTATCATTCTGATCGCAGTTTTCAGCTGTAAATCTCTGCTAATCTTCATGATCGTAGTCGTTTCCCCTCATTTTCGACTGAGTAGGTTACATAAAATATGCTGTAAAATCGTGCGTCACTGCTGGTAATCACAATTAATCGCCAAAATAGTAAAACAAACAAACCAGAAACTAACAAACAAACATACAAACAAAACAAACAAACAAACAAAAGCAAATCAAAACAAAATTATTAGAGATGGAGCTATCAGCAGGGTATACAGAATAAGATGTGTGACGCAAAAATCCCTGGCAGGCATGCAGCGGTCATGTGTGAAAAAACTGCAATTCCAAGCATAGGCCTAAAACAATGCAATCTGCTTTTACTAGTAGTGCCTATTTTCTATTTTCTTTTGTTTCATTGCTCTTGTATACGTTTTTTTTTTCTTCTCTCTTCTTCTTTCTGTCCTCTCTTCTCTTTTTTCTCGTTTCTTCTCTTTCTTTCTTATTTTCCTTTCACACTTTTAATTTGCCATGTCCTTTCCTTTCCTTTTCCTTTTTTTTTTCTTTCTTTCCTTTCGACATAGCTTTTCATGTTTTTTTTTTTTTTACTCTCTGCGGAATGAAGTATCCACTAGTAATGTTCACTACAGCTGCATGCTGCATATATTTGGCATTCTAAAGTGCAGAGAAAGCATTCTTTTTTCCAGATCCCCACCCGCCCCCACCCCCGCCCTGCCGTACATACACAGCCATGCTGTATAAATTGATATGTTTATAGAGGTAACAAATTAATGTCCACTTTCAAAACAGGAAGCATGTACGTTAATGATCAAAATTTTTGATAATGAATGGGTCGGTAGCTGACATGCAATTAATGTTAATTATTCAGAAGACACCATCATGATATCTTGCTTTGCTAAAAAAAAAAAATAATAGTAATGATAATGATAAAAAGTAAATTAAATGAATTAAAAAAAAAACTGGTCGGATAACCGATTTCATAATTTCGTCAACATCATGCGATGACTCGCAGTCTAGATAAAAACCTGCAAAAACAAACAAGCAAACAAACACATTTGAATAAAAGACATGTTGCACCTAAAAACATTCCTCACTGTGATCTGTCTCATAGTCGAAGGAACCGCGGTGATGGCGCTCTTCACAGTGTCCCAACAGAGCCTTTCCTGTGTCCCAAAGAGGGGAAATCAGTGGTCCCAATAGTACGAGAGAATGGATCGTTATATCACCGCACGCTTTTTTGTTTCTTTCTTTTTTCGTGGCACTGATATCCGTACTCAGGGGATAAAATTTCGGCCAAAAATAGCACCAGTTATTCACAAAGTCCTGAAAATTACGAATTCGGCAAAATTATGAAAATCGTTCACTCCGATTTTTGTAAAATATACTTCAACATAATATACCCCTCTCCAAAAAGTTGTCTTTTTGCGCGGTATAGGCGCATTATAATTCCAGACACGATTTTTGTAATGGAATAATCGACGTCTTTCGCACCTTGTCCTTGCACCAGAATCACAATTAATCCCACGAATCACCGTACACATTCTAACTGAGCGGACGACAAAGGAAAAAAAAATCAGCAAATGAGGCTCAAATTTCGTATTTTACGGTAAAATATCAAACTTGAACATTTCGAACAATTCACGGGATAAAACCTTGTGATAAATCGGCATCTTCTTTTAAATCTGAGGTGAAATGTGAATTTCTTAGCGTTTTTACATTTTTGTGTCGCGGTTTTGTTTTGTTTTGTTTTGTTTTTTTCAATTTCAATCCATACAACGCTCTGTGAGGGTAATCTATTGGATACGAAGTCCCGCGCGTATTGAATTTCATTAGTACGCATTGGTATCCGCGGTGATACCTGTACTCGATGTGATCTCGTGTGTTTAGAACTTTCTATTGCCGTACGCTGGTAAAACATTTTTATGGAGATCATGACATCAATTATTGTTGTATTTACATCATCCCAAAAAAGAAGAAGAAGAAGAAGAATTAATGTTCGAAATTCAACGAGTGAATTAGGATCGATACTTAAAACGACGTAAATAATAATAAAAAGTATAGGTTCTTATATTTACCACTGATTATACCATTTGCCATTAATTAGTCGTGACGCCCCCCCCCCCCCCCCCAACACACAGACACTCTTTCTTTCTTTTTTTTACCCCGGAAGTGCGTTAAGTGGCACTATAAGAAAGAAATAGATAGAAATAAAAAAGAAATAGATTTTTTTTTGCTTGTCAGCTGAAGAAACGCGGAAGGCCCTTTTTTTTTTTTTTTTGCTTGTTAACTCATGAAACCTGGAAGTGCCCCCCCCCCCCCCCCCATTCACACACACACACTTTTGAAAACGTTCCGCCGGCGGTGTGAACCACGAATGAGATTGAGTCGTCAAGATTAAAATGCACATGGCAGCGAGAGTGAAGATTGGCACTAGTACATTGTACTTTAGTTAGAACGACTTGTTCATTATCGTATATGAACAATACATCAAGTTATTGCCAGAGTTTGTTGCAAAAAGGCCGGGAATTTGTTTATATTGGATATCCGGGCCGTTTGGATCGCGTGTTTGATTTGTTGTAAAATATTGTAACATGAAGCGTTTGTCACTCATTTTAAATGTAAAGTAAATTACTAAAGTGAAACCTATATGTTTCCACATTGTCATTTGAATTTGAATTTATGGAATTCAATAGACCGTCTCAAAACCCAATTCAAGTGAATGTAGGATTAATTGAGTTGGCCTTATAATATAATATTCGTACGAGAAATCTCCCATCGCGAACTCCTGTCCAAAAGTTTGTAGACGTCAAGAGAAAAACGAACTCACCGTAAAAGCCGCATGCAGGGACCGCGGAATGCGGGGGGGGGGGGGGGGGGGGAAGGGGGCTGCAAACCTTTAAACCTTTGATTTACTTGTGCTTATATAAACAATACCCGAGTTAAATTGGATAGGCATTGTCTAAATTTCTTCAAACTCAAATATTATTATATGATAGCAATGATTACACTATTGCGTTCAGGAATATTTCAACATGCAATGATTACACATTGCGTTCAGGAATATTTCAACATGCAATGATTACACATTGCGTTCAGGAATATTTCAACATGCAATGATTACACATTGCGCTCAGAAATACTTCAATATGTTACGATCCTTCACCACTATACAATTTTCTTCATTGAATATGATAGAATGGAACAAGCAACCTGGGACAGGTTACAACATTTTCGGACTTAGAATAGCACATAATGTAATATACTTTAATAACACGTTTTCACAAAACAGTGCAATGTCTGAGAGTGGCATATAGCTACATCCGCAAGTAGGTGATCATTGTATAGCAAGACAAGTCTCCCATTGGCCTTGCCCGTATATAAGTGCCCTTTTTGACATAAACTTAAAAAAAAAAGAGGACTATATAGGGCCTATAACTGTCGCATCAAGTTATTGGTTTGTTGTATGTTGAAAAGAGATGAAGTTGCAGAAGTATACCGAAGTATGATTTTCTATGACATTTTTTCTTACACAAAACCAAAGAGAGAGCCTCGGAGAGAGATGGGGAGAGAGGGAGGAAAGACTGAGTACTAGTTATATGACAATGTATGATGTCATCATTTGACACTACCAGAGCTAATTTGCATTTATCAACATACACTCTTCAGCTACGAGCTCCATGCTCCTATGTTCCTAGCGCGGATCTCTGGTAAAAACTTTATACATGTAGTACCAAAGATCCTACACAACTGGGATCTTTGGTAGAAAAAAAAAAAAAAATTATGTGTACTGCTAACCGTGCTCTCCCGATCTTTATCAACACGCTCTGCCTTTCATAGATTGCTGCCCCCAACGTCCATTGGTAGCAATGTTTTCACGAAAACCAAATGGCACGCACACACGTGTCTGTTGTCCACAGGACGGCTGACTTCTCGCCGCGCCGAGCTAGCGCCTCCGATCCATTGGCATTAGACCATAAATGATCTACCATTGTGGTAAATATATAAACTGCATGTGGACGTAAAAAAAAAAAGTCGAGATCATAAGCATGCAGTAGTCCTACCTCTCCAAAATTACACCCGTTTCATGAGTACTCTACTCTTGCGTATAACGTTAGTCAAGTTCATTGGTTCTGGGCGGGGTCGTCGGCTGGGAGTACCAGGCACTACCAGTATCGGTCCACACAACATTCAAGAGCAAAATGGCAACAGAGGAGCCACCTTCGACCACAAATCACTGTGGTAGGCAAGAATTACTGGCCGAGTTCGACAGGCTCGGAATCACCCACGAAACTGTGGAACATCCAGAGGTGTGTTTCATTGTTGAATGTTGTATGTTATTAGTAGCCTATTCAACAAGGCACTCGGCTAGGTTTGCCGCGGCCGTATTATATACAGTACTGTAGTCTGACAATTAGTGACATGACAACACTATTTTGAAAGAGACTGTGATCTGTAACTGTGTAACGTTACCTGATGCAGTTCTGGTTGAGATGAGGATTTAGCTTTTAACGTTTTGTGAGATATTCAGAAACCACTCTTATGAGATTTCAAAGAGCATGCAATTCTAAGGGGGATCAAAAGTTTATGCTGTAGGCCTATGGCTTTGATCAGCTGTTGATGAAAATCAGTTTTAAATGAATAAAATGGCCGAGATATCAAAAAAAGGTGAAACGAAGAGATCCTATAGTATAGATCTATAGGCCTATAATAAAACTCGGGTTAAAGTCGTGGCCTTTCGCCTTGATTATTATTATCACATTTTTTGATATCTCGGCCATTTGAAAACCGATTTTCATCAAATAAACATTGAATCCTTTTTAAAATTACATGTTTTTTCATATTTCATAAGAGCCAAAGGTTTCTCATTATCTCACTTAGGAATGTTATGAACCTGAATCCTCACCTCAGTACTGTACAGTCCCTTCAAATGTTAACACTAAATCATAGTTGACAATGAAACCTTGTCATCATATGTTGATCTGATGTTCATTAATATGATTTATTACAGCCGACTTGAATGTTATGTGAAAATTTATGAAATTACGATTTAAACTCGTCACCTGACACCGGAGTCATAATACTTTTTGATGTTGCCAAGCCTTTGGCAAGAAGGTGACACAAATACAACATTTCCGGTAAACAGTTTTGGGTGAAAATGAGACAAATACACCTTGATGGTAATTATTCAGTCATGGTTTTTGTCATTCAGTGAGTACTACCACTTTGAACTCATCTGGCTCTTACTTGGACACCTTGCTTGATTGTTGACATCTCACACTTATTTTACCCCACCCCCCCCCCCCCCAACAAAAAAGTCTGTTGTTCTGGAAGACTGCAATACTACAAGGTCAGGTCAGGTCAACCCTTTACGCCCCCTGGCGTGTAGGGCAGCGACGAAGGCTCTCCACCCGTCTCTGTTGCTGGCCATCCTCTGTAGAGAAGCCCAGGACTGTCTGTAATCTGACATTTCTCCTTCTACTGTTCTTCTCCACGTCTGCTTGGGCCTACCACATCTTCTTTTCCCTTCAGGTGTCCAACGAAGAGCCACTCTGGGGATGGAGCTTGCGTCCATTCTTAAGACATGTCCAATCCATCTCCATCTCTTCCTGGTGATTAGAGTCTCCAGGTCCTCAGTGCGGCATTGTAAGAAGAGGTAGCAGTTGGATATCTTGTTGGGCCAATAAATGCGCAGGATTCTACGCAGACATGTGGTGTGGAATGCTGATAGCTTGGCAGCATCGCATCTGGTCATTCGCCAGCATTCAGATCCGTACATAAGGGTTGACAGCACGCAGCTATTGTACAATTTCATTTTGGTTTTCAAGGTGTACTGCTGTGATTTCCAGATACTGTTCATACTTCTCATAACATTTCTTGCCTTGTTCAGTCTGTTCCTGATGTCAGTTTCTGCTCCACCATCCTTTCGTACTATGCTGCCCAGGTATGTGAACTGCTCTGTTCTGGGAAGGTTGACACCATAGACCTTGACTGGAGTGGGGTTGTCACTATTAAGAATCATTGTTTCTGTTTTCCTTTGGTTCACTTTCAGTCCCACCTGTCCTCCAAATGTAGACAGACGGTTAGTCTTCTCTTGGATGTGACTATGCGAATGTGACAACAGAGCCAGATCATCTGCAAAATCCAGGTCATCCAACCATGGAGAAGAGAGTCCAGCGGATTCCTTTCTGCGATCCCTCCATTGTACGTCGAGTCAATGACCAAGTTAAACAAAATGGCAGACATAACGCATCCCTGCCGAACACCCGTTTCCACCTTAAAGTAAAGGTCGCTATTTCCAACAGTGCAGGAAAAATTTTTGTAGAAACTTTTGATGAGTTGCACAATTTTTGTTGGAATTCCATAATGTCGTAATATTTGCCAAAGACTGTCTCTATGAATGCTGTCAAATGCTTTTTCAAAGTCAATGAAGTTAACATACAGTGTTTGTTGCCATTCTGTGCACTGTTCGATGATGTTTTTCTCAATGTGAAGATCTGATCTATGCAACCCCTGTTTTTTCTGAACCCTGCTTGTTCTGGCCTAAGAGCTCCATCTACAGCATCTGATATACGTTGTACAATAATCTTGGCCAGAATTTTACTACACACTGGGAGGAGAGTTATCCCTCGCCAATTGTTGCAGTCGTTTAGTGCACCTTTCTTGGGTATTTTGACAATGATGCCTTTTGTCCAGTCTTTTGGCACTTGTTCTTCTTCCCAAATAACATCAAAGAGAGATTTCAGAAGGGTTGCTGTCACCTGTGGGTCAACCTTGAACAGTTCAGCACTCAAACCATCTCCAGGGGCTTTATTATTCTTCAGTGTCTTAATAGCTGCAATAATTTCTTCTCTACTTGGGGGTTCAATACTGATGTCCAAATCATTCTCTGCTGTTTCTATAATTGGTGTCTCTTCAGGTGTAGCTCTATTAAGTAATTCTTTGAAGTGTTCCGTCCATCTTTCTTCTATTTGTCTTTCTGTAGTGAGGATCTTACCCTGTTTGTCTTTAACTGGTCCACTTCCATAAGTTCGGAGCTTACCACAAATCCGCTTTGTAATCTTATAGAGCTCTCCCTGTTCCCCTTTCTGCGCTGCAGTTTCTGCTTCTGAAGCCAGGTTATCCAAGTATTCCCTTTTATCCTTCCTGACCAGTCTTTTCACTTTCCTGTGTACTTCTTTGTAATCCTGCTGACATTTTTCCTTCAGCCGAATTGATTTGGCATCCATCATTTTCTTTTTCTTGCTTCTTCTCTCTTTCATCGCTGTCCATGTCTCTTCTTGTACCCACTGTTTTCTCTTGTTCTCCCGCCTGTATCCAATGCATGTCCTACTACTCTCAAAAAACACAGTCTCAACTTCTTTCCACGCTGTATCAGTATTTCCTGTGTTGGCTTCTTCAACTTCTAAGTCTTGTAATGCTTGAAATCTGTTTCTCAGTTCTAATGTGAAGGCTGATTTCACTTTTGGATCTCTTAATCTGTCAGTGTCAAAATGTCTCCTTGGAGTTTGCTGTCTTTCTGCTCTCTTGAGCTTCAGCTTGATATCTGCTACACTGGAAACTCGATATAACGAGATGGTCGGGACCGAGTCATTTTCCTCGTTATAGCCGATATCTCGTTATATCAGTAGGTATAAAAGAAAGCATAACATAAAGACATTAATTTGCACACGTGGGACTACCCATCATCTTTCAATCAATACTGATAACTTGGTAATGTGTGTGAGGTAATTACTCACCTTTATGGGTAAGAAGATGCTTTTTCGCCAATGAAATCCGAGATCAAGAATGCTTTTCTTATTAATTGTAGATGTTTGAATTTGTAAATCTAGCTTGCGATTGTGTGAAGATCGTCTGTGGATTGGTATGTGGACATGGTATGGGTGTGTGTTGTGTGTGGAAAGCTTGAATATGGTCTGCACAATGCTGTGTGTGTGTGACACATTCTGTATACATTATGACTGTGTGTGTGTGTGTGTGTGTGTGAAGATGGGGAATTCCCTACGTAGAAAGCCAATCATAGCATCAGATTGCCTCACACCTGCTAAACGTCGTGATGATGTCATGTATACGGCCGTCCCACCACATTTTCTGCATGTATCAGCTCTATGCGCGCACACACACACATACATGTACAACATGCGGTGCTAGCTGTAGAATGAACTGAAGAAAATATGTGTGTACAAGACAGTTTTTGGCGCATCAAGCTTTACAATCTCGGAAGATGATAGCACAGGCGAAGTAAAGCTTTACCAAAGACATTTTGCTTTACCTCGTTATAACAGGTTTGATTGGCTATGTTTTTCTTTGTTTGGAAGTCACAAAATTTATCTCGTTATAGCAGTTATTTCGTTATAGCCGATCTCGCTATAAGAGTAGCATTTTACATAGACTTGTGTGGAAGGAAATTTGGGACCGGGAAAATTTCCTCGTAATAACCGATATCTCGTTATAGCAGTGTTCGTTATACCGAGTTTCCACTGTACAACAAGTTGATGATCACTGCCAACATCAGCTCCTCTCCTAACTCTCACATCCTGTAGGGATCTTCTCCGTGTGCCATTGATGAGCAGGTGGTCAATTTGGTTCTTATCCCTTCTGTTAGGAGAATACCAAGATAGCTTATGAATTTCCTTGTGGGCAAAGAGTGTTCCTCCAATGACCAGATTGTTCAGAGCGCAGAAGTTTGCCAGTCTCTCCCCATTTTCGTTCTTTATTCCACATCCATGTGTCCCCATTTCTCTCGCGTAATAGGTGTTGTCATTTCCCACTTTCGCATTCATGTCTCCCATCACAATGATCAGGTCATGGCGTGGAACAGTTTCCAGTTCTCTTTGAAGAGTGTCGTAAAAGATGTTCTTATCTTCCTCATCTGCATTATTAGTTGGTGCATAACATTGAATAAGTGATAAATTGACCTGCTTACCCCTCAGTCGAACTTTCATCATTCTACTGCTAATTGGCTTCCACTCTAAGAGGCATTTGTCAACCCCCTTTTTTAGAATCACCGCCACTCCTTCATGATGTCGTCCATCTTCCCTCCCGGAGTAAAATACCGTCTCTCCGGTTGTAGTCTTCATTTTGCCACTTTTCGTCCACCTGCTTTCACTGATTCCTAGGATGTGTAAGTCATACCTTTGCATTTCTGAAACAACTTGAGCTAGTCTGCCAGTGTCATACATAGTTTGTACATTCCAAAATCCTACCTTCATCTTCACTTTGGCTGTGTTTAGTGCTTCCTTGGTCATGCCAGTAGCTTCCTCACGGCTTTCACTACTGCCAGTCATACAAGTCCCAGACTGGAACTCAGGGGCACTCGGGGGCACTCAGGGGCACTCAGGGGCAATACTACAAGATGTCACTTTACTTGTGTCTTGAACAGCCTTCCTGCCAAACAGCTTTTTAGTCTCTTGCTCTACCATACTCTCCTAGAATATGAAGCAGTACAGTGGCCTCCCGTTATGATGAAGTCCAAGGGACCGGCAATTTTCTTTCGTTATATCGAAATTTGGTTATAACCGAATGAATACACAATCAAAATACATAGAGTTGATTATGTTGTGGCCCTAAATTTTACTTCTTTGTAACCGGAATTTCGATACACGAGTGTGTTATAACGGGAGTGCACTGTACCAAAATCATTTTCCATTTTGTTGTCATCCAACCTAGGTGTTTACTGTGGAGGCTATGATGCCACATCTCAAAGACCTAACGGGAATGGTTTGCAAGAACCTTTTTCTACGAGACAAGAAGAAAAAACTTTGGCTCCTCACCGCCCTCCATGACCGACAAGTCACCATCGGCACCGTTGGCAAGAAGGTCGGCGCTCCAAACCTTCGATTTGCCGACGAGTCGATTCTTCTTGAGAAGCTGGGTGTGAGGCAGGGTTGCGTTACTCCGTTTGCACTCATCAACGACAAAGCCGGGGATGTGAGGTTTCTGCTGGATTCGGAGATTGCCAAGGGAGGGGATGTTAAGGTGTATGCTCACCCATTAGTAAACTCTGCTTCCACAGCCGTGTCTTCGGAAGACTTCATGAAGTTTGTTCGAGCAACAGGACACGAACCAATTCTCGTGGACTTCAGTGAGATGGACAGTGCATCTTGATTCCGTCTATCATCCAAATCATCCTCTACTGGGCTTTTAACTTTTTCATTGTAATGTTGCTTTTTCTAGCTAGTGACATTAAAGGACAAGTTCGCCTTCATATAAAAATGTGGATTGAGTGGATGCAGCAATATTGGTAGATCATATTAAAGTTTGAGGAAAATCAGACATTCCGTTCAAAAGTTAGGAATTTGTAAAGTTTCTGTGCAGTCACTGCTAGATGAGAAGACTACTACAGTTTGTGATGTCACATGCGTAGAACGACATATATGTAGAGAATTCCACAAAATAATTCATTTTTCAAAAAAAAAGTACATATTCCCTCGCCTTGTTACTGACATATGTAAAGGGTAATGTTATTTTTCCTGCCTTCTGAAAGAGGCAAGTAAAGTGCTCATATATTATGCGAGGAAAGTGAAAATATGTTGAATTTTCTTTATATTTTCTTTATATCATTCTATGCATGTGACATTACAAGCTGTAGTAGTCTTTTTATCCAGCAGTGGTGGCACTGAAACTTTTAAAATTCATAACTTTTGAAAGGATTGTCCGATTTTCCTCAAACTTTCACTGATGTGTTCTGTTAATGTTGCTGCATTCTCACAATTGACTATGTATATGAAGGTGAACTTGTCCTTTAATAACCTTTCTTGATTCACCTTCTTCCACCCCCCTTCCGAATTCCCCTTTCCCCCGGTAGATATTGACTTACACATTTAGTGTGTAAACAGTGTTAGTCAGTCCTCTCCAATGGCAGAAGAATGACATTTTTAAGCACTCTAATGCCTACTTCTGAAAAACTCCAGTGTTTTCTGTAAAATGGCAGAAATTTACATTGTTGAAAGTCCAGTGATTCAAATCACTGCATGAAATACTAATAGGCACAGATGTTACTTGAGTAGTCGAAGTCAATTTGTATGTATATTTTTAAACACATCAGTAATTGGCAACCTAAATTAGAATTGGCAACCCAAATTAGAATAACTGGGTTTTGTGTGTGTTTGTGTTTAAACTCTGCTGCTTCTCACACGACATTCCCATGTGCTTGAATGCAAACCCAAAAAACAAAACAAAAAAAAATGCTGCTCTTCACATCTCCAAGATTAATACATTTTTAGTGCTGTGAATGTAAAAAAAAAAATTGAATAATTATATCCACTTTGAATTTGAGTAGAAGCATGTACTGTAAAAGCTGTTAATTGCACAAAATCAGCATTGGGCTGCAAATTTAGCAACATGCTAAAATATGGCCACATGCTGGAGTATGTAGTGTCTTTGTGCATTAACGATAGCTTCAGTGTCAAATTGCAAAAGCAACATCTCGCGAAAATGTCTGTGACCTCATTTGCAAAAATATCTGTACGTGAAAATGACAGCTTTTGATAAAGTAAATGATTAATTGCAAACAACATTGGTAGTTGTGACACTAAATGCACGAAAATTAAAGGAGTCTCACAACAAAGATAAATTTTTGACAATCTGCGCAGTGACATGATATGAGATCTCTCACTGATATTACGCAACTTTGTATACATCTTAATCTGATCATGCTCGTGGTTTCAGTGCAGCTGTGGAGCTGTTGTGATCTTCCTTGATAGATGAAGCCATTTCTCATATACAGCTGTATAACTATAGTTATATAATAGCATATTACATGTATGTGGGTGGCACACTAGGTTATCTATGGTAGCTTTAATGGATCAATATGTAACCTGAATAACCCAGAAGATCTCTTCCAGTTTGCATTCCAACTTTGACACTTGAATGTAGAATATTACTGATATCTAAAATCACTGTACTTCATTGGTGTTCAAAATGTATTATGAACTTTAAATCATAGAGATCATGTTGCCTTCTAGAATTAGAAATTACAACGGTGTAAGCATTTGTGTTCAGGGAAAAATCCTTCAGGCCTCTGACAATCTTTAGATGCACTACATGTATTAATAAGATGCATTGAAAAACTGAGAGAAAATAATTATGTGCTTGTTTTAGAAACAATGTGATATTGTAAGATATGTTTATTGACATTGTGCAAACAGGGTGTGTTCTTTTAAGTTTTAGCAGTACCAGTTATTTGGATGAACAGATCAGTAAAGATGCAAATATAGGCAGGAACTCTATACATGTACAGCATTTATGGCATCACCAAATGGTGATACATAACCAGTTGTGTTTGCACTGTAATGCAGGTATTGCATGAGGGCGCCAAACAAGAAGGTTGCAGAGTTTTCTGGGTTCTGTAAACCTGCTTGCCCTGTAGTCTGGACAAACTGTCACCCACTGTCGGGCAGGTGATATAAACGGGTACTTATCTGTTTAAGTATCCCTGGGCCCTTGCCCCATGCCAATTCAGGCAAGTGGAAAAAATGTTGTGGTTGTGTGTGTGTGTGAGTGTGTGTGTGTGTGTGTGTGTGTGTGTGTGTGTGTTTATGCCCCATCCATGATTTGAACATTCTATTACATAGTGTACATTCACAAGATGAAACAGAGCAGCCTTATGCAATTACTGCATGGTACATGTATCAAATGATGCATTCCGAGTGCATGTAAGCAGGGAGGTGACCTCCCTGATATAAGCCAGGATATGTGTGATTTTTATGTTTTATATGTTGTGTGATTACTTGTATTACAATGAGACTATGGTAAACTTCAAAGTCTGCATGTCATAGCCCTCTGTCTCTCTCTTCTGTATATTGCTGTTTGGATTGATTGTGATCATATCTTCTCTTTTCCACATGCCTTCTGTAAGAACCATGTCTCCTTTCCCCCAGCGAAGATTAGCAGAATCTATTGAGGAAATAGCAAGCAGATTGATAATGATGACACATCCATGTTTGATAATGCAGTAAACCACAGTTTTGTGGTAGGCATCAATAGATTAAAGATTTTCTGTTTGATTTTTTTTTTTTTTTTTAATTTGGTAAACTTCCTACAGGAAATTAAGGTACTGTAGAAGCGTAAGTGTACGCATGGTTTGTGAGATTGGCTGTGCCTTGATGCCATTTCTTGGAAGTGTGTTGATTACCAATTAAGTTGTGTTCACAGAGGGATTAAATAGCTGTTGGTATTCCTGGGCCAGGGATGTATTTTATGTACACAGACTGGAGATTGTATTGTTTTGAATTGAATGGCCACCCTGAATGTAATCAACTCTGTACATTGTGAGGATTAACCTTTTAGAATGAACATTTGTCTGTGGAGTCTTTTGTTTAAAATTTGTGGAGGGTTAGTTTTGTTTGTTGTTGCTTTTTTTTTTAATAGAAAGGAGGAGGTTTGAAGTTGGAGTTCAATAAGGGCAGACATGACAATGATGCAGATCTCATTCTGGATGTATCTAGTCATTATTGTGTAAGACAATGGAAGATTCTGCTGAAATAAAGCCACCAAGGCCTGTTGTATATACACAAGCTGAAATCTCCCAGATTGTTTTGATTTGTGTGAGGAAAACTAAGAATTGAGTAAAGGAAAAAATTGGTATCACTATTAATTGGCACAGACGAAACCTATCCACCAAGGACATGCAAAAATATATACAAAGAACAGATCTGAAGATTGTTTTTTCTCAAGAGAAAAGTGAAAATTTGTGACTTTCGTGTACAAATGGAATGAAGAACTGTTCAACGTGTTAGACAGAGTTGCCAATACACTGTATGTCTTGCTGTGTGTATGTGTGTGTGTGTGTGTGCGTGTATTTTCCCCAAAATGTTCACTTATCTATTTTCTGATATCGCACAGTTTCCAATTTTTCTTAATCTATAAACTTATCAGTATCTATAAACTTTATCAGTTCATAACTTTTTTTTTCTGTGCCTGATTGTTTCCTAAAAATTGTCACTGATCTACATTTTCACTGATCTACTTCTCTTATTTTGTTTGTTTTTATTCAAAGCAACAAAATGTCATAGTGGACATTTTCCTTCAGGAGGTAAGGGATAGTCACAATGACAAAGGAGGAGGCTTTTCATATATCGTGTTGATATCACTATATTCAATTCATGGCCATAATTTCTATAATGTAATACTGTATGCGATTGTTATAATCATGTGTATAGGCTTACAGCGCTGAATTTATTGCATGCTTCATCATGACTGGAAGGAACCTATGGATAATCAGTGGAACTTCCGAGGTACCGATTATTTTTTCATTTTATTATCACAATCAGAGGGAAATCGGACATGACAGTCAAAACTTTTTTTTTTGAATGTTCATGGGCAATATTTGATGAATATAATATTCCAAGGTTTTCTTATAAAGAAGAAGTAAGTGGTGTCAAAGTACCTCAACTGTTTATGTTATGTCAGTCCTTTTTTTTTCAAAAATATACACCAAACAAATGTGAATGAAATCTCTAACTACAGTATATAAAAAACACAACTTCCCATCTCCCCATAACACAATCTCATACCCCACTCATAGACATACCCCCACTATTTGTTACATATAGACATTTCTTGGTACTTCTCAGTACCCTTGTATTTCCAAAAATCTTCAACACTGGAATACTACAGGGGCTTAATCCAGAATTCATACTCATTCCCTTCATAATTTTATATACTTTTCACTTTTTAAAATCATTTGACATTATATTCCACCACCCTCTTTTTTCTTTTTCTTCTTCAGCCGGATGTCGCTGTGAAAGTAGATGTATACATAAACGTAAACATATTCTATGATGTAATTCTGGCAGCATATTGCTCTTTTAATTCGGTCCTTTCATTCATTCTCTGCTAATACCCACTTCAGAACAGCTTATATGAAAGATGAAATAAATACATATGCCGCATTAGACCTGATGGAGGTTGAAGGAGAGCAGTTTTCATAGCTAATGAACTTTTTTCAATGTTGTCATTTAACCTCCTTGATTCCACCAATTATTATTATTATTATTATTATTATTTTTTTTTTTTTTTTTTTTTTTTTTTTTTTTACCGGAAATCACGCGCGATCACGACTGACCGTGAAACAATAATGCAAGCATACATGCACAACGCGCAGAAATATCCGTCTGTCCCGTCGGAGGCCCGTTGCATAAAAGTTACAATTAGCTGGTAACTTTGCCATCCAATGGTAACTTCCATGGAATTCTTGATTTTGATTGGCTGTTGAGTATTGTTGCCATGGTAGTTACCATTGGATGGCAAAGTTACCGTAACTGTAACTTTTGTGCTACGGGCCCCTATTTTTTTTTTTTTTTTTTAACGCATTTATGACGAGATTCCGCGAAGGTAGCCGCGGATTATACAGATATCCCCATACAACGACCCGTGCCACTCATCAGATACAAACGATCTTTCTGTCAAGCACACACACACACACACATCAGAGATTTCAAGATGTCGACGCAACTCGATTTATCATGAATTTTCCTTATGAATTTCCCTGCCCCTGTATTTCCCAGGGACGTCAGAGGACACGGTATGGTCACTTGAGTGGTCAGAAAAACTGACCCTTCAAACTGGCTGGAACCGGAATGAGAAATTCGGCTTATGCAATAACTGCACCTACTGAGCATGCGCAGAACAATAATTCACCCCCGGCCCGCCCCCCCCCCCCCCCTTCTTTTCTTTTTCTTCCAGCCGGCCGGAAGTCGCCGTCCCGTATCATGAGGCCGTACACGTTTTGCGCGGCGTGCATTCGATGCGGGGTCGGTCGGCTGCTGCGCTGCATGCATGCTACCGCTAAGCTGGGTCTGCTAGCTTGGTAGTAAGTGTTCCATGTACTCGACGCGACGCACACGACAGGTCATGAGTCGAGACATGCAGAGACCGTCTACGGTCTAGAGGACAACGGTTGGGACGTTGATTCCCTGTTTACATCTTTGATTACCTGTTTCGTCCCATGTATGTGCTACAACTTCTTCGCTTGTTCTCTCAAGACACATGGTTAATGTTAGAGCTCCATACAGAATTCCATCGAGCTCAGTCTTGGCTCTGCTCGTCGACGCCATTTTCGCACGCCGCATAGAACAGTGTGTGATGTGTGTATACGACTGCGTCTGGTCGAGAAGGCGACTGTAACCTGAGAAGCTCGATTGCTGTGAGTTTCCTACAAAGACCGTAACTTCGAAATGGTGAGAAAATAAGTCCCAATCAACTGCTCTTGCTGAAACCAATATGTTTTTCTTGAATTGTGAAAGGGTGAAACAGTTTGTGCTTTGTGGCTGCATGCATGCCACTCCACCAGTTGTCCACTGGGAACTTCCTAACAGCGCGGCGTAACAGTGTCTCTGTCATCTGATCATGTCTAACAATAATGTCTCACCTCCCTGACTCTAGTCCCCTAACGTTAGATCGATCTAGAACTAAAAGTAAGTATCCTCATAGACTGAAAAAATCCATCCGTCTGGAGGAGTCTTTTATCATTTTGTTTACTTTATCGGCTCTTGGGGATTCCATGAAGCCAAACGCAGTCTCTGTGTCCGCGGAACATATCTCTGACCACCAGATACAGACCGATATTTTGGTCAAGTCACAAAAGTCATATCATATCAGCTTATGAATGGATTTTCCTGCTTGTTTATTATACATTTAAAGAAGAACTGCCTGCCTGGACTTTTGCTAGGAGTTGCCTTCATAATGCTAATGACACAGTATGATAGTTTCTCTCTTCTCTTCTCTCTATTATTCAGATGTGATGTGAGGACCTAGGAGTGGTCGGGGCTGTGATAAGTTGTGAAACCTTCAGTGATACCAACTTGTTTGCCTAAAGTGTGTGAGATCCACATCATCGCCATGATTGTGTCCAGAGTTCCAGGTCGACTTTTCCCTAGTCGATTCGTTCAGGTGAGGATGAAGAGAATGTAATCAAGTGCATGGCAAAGATGAATTTTTATTCTTAATTAGGAACTATATCATATGCCCACGAAAATTTCTTCACATGCATGGAATTGTTTTAAGTTACAAACTTTATGATGATTGTTAATCAGGAAAATTTAGCTGAAACATCGTATGAAGAGGTACTATTACAGAGATACGGTTCTTTGCAGGTATGACAAGCTTTGATAACCATGCCAGATCATTTGAGATGTTTGTATTGTCAGGGGCTCCGGCTCAGGGCTAGACAAAAATTACAACAGCAACAAAAAAAAATCTTAAAGCATCTTTACATTCAATAATACTCTAACTTTGTTCTTATATTTTCAGTTGTTGTATATGATATACAGTACTTAAAATGGTCAACATTTCATGTGATCACTTGTTCTAAAACTTTAATAGTGGTCACATGCTAAAAGACAAAATTAGACAACAATATTTAAAAGCAATGCAGGGCATTATATCTTCCTGTGCTCAAGTTCATGGCTTGCTGTGACAAAGTGTGCAAAAGAAAAACAAAAACAAAAACATACTAATATCATTGTTACCTTTAAAATCAATCATTGCCTACAAAGAAGTCTTCCTAGGATCTCACGTAGCTGTCATTCATATCATCTGTTGAAATTGGTTTTCCATCATGTTTCTGTTTGTCACAGATGAGCAATAGTGTGCGGTCACATGACAGCCCACCGGCCCCGCGATCAGCCCTCTTTATCCTCTGCATGGGAATGGGGCTATCTCTCTTCAGTGCACACAGACTTCATACAACATGCTCCATGAGGCACTTAAAGGGGAAATAATATTGACAATCTCTGAAAGCAAAATTGTCATTTTCCAGAGAGTAGCTAGCTTGGTGAGCTTGGATGCAATGGACTGTTTCAAACACCGGCCATGATTCTCCTTCTCATTCACACGCTCCAGAGTGCTTTTCTTTAAGTGCTTGTGTCAGTGCGTGTGAGTTCAATTCACAGCAATGCTGTGCCCTCATGCCATGGATGAAGACCAGAGGGACTTTTCTGCAAAGAGGAGCTAGGAGAGGAGAGAATCATCATGGAATCTGACATAGACTGGCCCATTTGTGGTCTTTGTCTCACTGCACACATGTGCCTTCGTGATCAAGCTTGGCTCCGTGTTCATCATTATAGAGAACGGAATGATTTTGGTTTCTTGTATGTGGATCGCCACTTTGAGGAAGGATGAAGGATGAATATCAACTGAGGAGGAGATTTCCTGGGAAGATTGCAATGATGTCGGCCACACCAGACTATGCAGGGCATATGAACAGTGGTCCCCAATATTTTTATTTTTGGCAGTGTGATTTTTTTAGAATGTTCAATATATGCACTTTAAAATTTACTTTGTGAATCCCTCCGTCATTGATTTGGTGATTCTTCTTCTTTCTTTCTTTCTTTCTTTTTTTTTTTTTTTGGGGGGGGGGCATTTTCTCACAATATGATATTGTGTAAAATACTGGTAAAATAAGTTGGAATGAAAGCAGTCTTGTATCAGCTGTACTGATGAGTGTATGTCATGGAAAAGTCTCAACAGATTCGGGCAATGAAAGAGATGCTTTTAATTTGTTTGAATTGTTAGGATAGATGTCAGTTTGTAGGCAGTCCTAATGGCTGTTCAGAATTCTCAGCATACATGTAATTGCATAAACTCTGTTGCAATTGTTGTTTGCCTTATATGCAATATGACAAGTAAGTGATTTCTTGACCTTTGCATTTACTTGGCCCTCTCTATTTGAGGAGAAAATAAAAATGTATTCCAACATTTGTGATCTACACAATATTGCAGTGCAAGAAAGAAAAGGAAATGACTTAGCAGCAACTTCATAATGCTTAATTTAAGATGCTTGTAAACTGTCAGGTGAGATTGCTTGCTGTCTGTGGGACATCAGATTAGATGTTATACATGTATGTACAATCAGTTATTGTATCATCTTTCTGATTTTATTTGAATTGTTCAGAGTGCTTCTCTTATACCCCCTCTGTAGGAAAAAGAGGTTGTGCCATTCTGTAAGTTCTTGTTTAATCAGATGAAGTTCATGAATTGTATTTCTTTTTTCATTAAGGAGGACAACTTGTTGCATAAAGTAATTTTGTAAGCTAAGTGACTATGCGATATCTATGATAGGTCTTGTCCTACATCACTTCCGAGGAATTAAAAGGAATAAAATGACCTTACTTTAGTCAGTACTTGTTTGTGCCAAAAAGATGCAGTAATAGATCTGTGTTAGCACTCTTATGCCAACTGTGAAGTTAAAATGTGAAATAGATTGCCCTGATGCCATAGGTGTCTTTCATTTCCACGCAATTCTATGCCCTGAATTGTGAAGAGAAGCACTACACAGTAAGTTTGTTCAGTATATGGCCAGTTACTGAGTTATAATTGATATTAGTTTAATTTCACATATTGTAATGTGGCACTCTGAGTACTGATAGCATCAGTACATGATAATTTTATGTTAAAGCAACATGAATTACAATGACACTTAGTATTTGCCAAACCTTTGTTCATGCATGCTTCACTACCTAAATATAAAACTGATCAACCTATTACCTTGAGCAGTGCCTCTAGAGAGGATGCATACAGTGCACCATCAACATTGTTAATGGGTGTCAAAGAAAAAACAGAGGGGATTACACCTGTATCTTTACCATTGTCTCCCCATATTCCCTTAGCAAAATATGTGATTGACCAAGAACAATTATCTAAGTATTGCTTACACAATATGCTAATTACAAAGGTTCCCTGTGTGGCCTTGCAAGGTGCCTATCATGATAATGAAAAATTTGCAGAGATTTTGGATGAAGTACTGCGTAGTCTACAAACAGATGAAGGTAGACAAATGTTGAGTGACCTGATTTCTAATTTCTAGATGATTGATTTGCAATGTCCTTTCCACTGATGATACCAAGTGTTGTGAGACTAGAAAGAGGTTTGTAATTAAGAAAATATTGAGTCCTTCAAGTCCTGACCCAGTTGTAGATTCAGTTCAGGTATTCATTTGCAAGGTTATATTATCTGTTGTGGTAGACGTTCAGTTCTTCATATTCAGGTTTCCGCATCACCAAGACTGTTCACAGTACTTGTTTGTTGCAAGAATATGTGAAGGTGTCTGTTGTCCTAGCCATTGGATTAGTTCGTATTCAGGTCTCCACATCACTTGTTCACAGTAGTATTCATGCTGTGTGAATATGTGAATAAAAAAGAAAAGAAAAAAAGATTGAAAACTCATTGTTAATGTGATTGAATTTGTCTCGCCATGCATCAATGTAGTTGTAAAGCTCGCAGTACAATATAGTTTCAAAGTCTCGTTCACGTTCTCTGGAGCGATAAGCAATGCTTCTAAGGTCACAGGTTTGTGCTGGATGAGTGCTATTGAAAGGTCACTACAAGGTTATACAGTATACCTTATACTTAGTAACACGCTACTTGAATACTTATCTTCAGTACAAAGGTTGGTGAAAAGAGTGTCCCCATGATGTGCACCCATGTCTACCACCTTTGTCTTTCTTGTCAAAGTTTTGTAGTGTGGAATATTCCATTATTTTTTTTTAATATACATATGAACATAAATGATGTTTTCTGTTAATGTTCACCATTGTTCAAACATACCTGCTCTGTACTCCATGTAACATCATAACTCCTGTTGCTTGCAGTGTGGTTGCATTATGTACTAAATTGTACAGTGTACATGTACATGCACAACTTGTACATTGTATTGTACATACATACACCATGTTCTTCACAGACCCTTTATACCAGGAATTATGGAAGATACAATGTATTTTTGTCCTTTCCCCATGTGTGACTTAATGTACAGGCCTACATGTAATGGGATGCTATAAAATGAATTAATTACATAGCATTCATATTATGTTGCAGTGTCAAATATTACTACATTTTTTAAAGGGCATGGATAAATGTACAAGTGTTAAAAATGCAGCTGCTGACTGCTTCTACTGTTTTTATGATTTCAATTTTAACGTTTTACACTTACAGCTGTGTATATTCAGCTCATATGTTGTATTACGACATATCTGTGTGGCAAAAGAGTTTCCTTACTGCATGGACATTTTCTGTTTTCAGTGTGATGATCCTGGATTAACACATAGCGTGGTCACAGAAAATTATATTGAGTTTTGTGCTGTGCACTAGCCCCATATGCACATTACCCTATTCTTACACCATGTTGATAATCCTGGAGAGTTGTGAAATGTATCAGCCTTTTTAGTGTGTGAGAAACACCCTTTTATTCAATCTGTATGAATATTTGCCAATATTGTCTTGCTATGCCTGTTCTAGCAGGCAGACAAGAGAGATATAATTATGAATATGTTGAGTGATTACAAGAGACACTTTTTTTTTTCCAATTGATTTGTGTTGAATAAACCAGACACTGAATTAACTGTAGTTCTTACCACAAAGAGTACCAAGTATTGTATTGTGTCCATATACATGTACATGTGAAGTCGGAATGCCTTCCAATATTATGGCCCTAGTTTCAGCAGGTAAGATATACAAAGTACTTATATGATGAGATAGATACGAAAATGAAACAATTGTAGTGTATCTGTAGACATTGGCCTCTGTACTCCGTAAACGCGTGATAGAGCTCTGTCTGTGGTGTGCTTGCGTGCGTTTTATTTGTAGTTCATGTGAGCAAAAGGTGTATTGAAGGCATGTTACAGTTTTGGTTGAGATGCTGCTTCAGGTTCCAACTTTTTTGGTGAGATATTAATTAGAAACCACCTATGAAATATGGTAGAGTATACAATTTTCAGAGGAATTCAAGGATTACTTGTTGAAAAATTGATTTTGAAATGGCTGAGATATCCAAAAACAAAGATCTTAGTAAAGGTGTCACCCGGCCACCTTTTAGTTGGCCCACTTTGTTTTATATTGTGTTTCAATATCTTGGCCATTTCAAAACCAATTTTCATCAGATAAACTGAATAAACTTTGAATACCTCTTAAATTCTTCCATATTTCATACAAGGGGTTCTAAATTATCTCACAAAAAGTTAAATTCTTAATCCCCCATCTCGACCATAACCGCACAATCCCTTTATACAGTGACTGAGTAGTGTAGTTGATCATTTTCTACTCAGTGTAGTGTAGTGTAGTTGATCATTTTCTACTCATATGCAGTGCCCATCTAAGCTAAGTCTGCATCAAAATCAGATTTAGATGTTAAATTTAAAGTAGAGCACATTAGTAATCAAACAACAAAACCCAAATGTTTATATCCTGATATGTACCTCTTGTAAAGTTGACTGCAAAGTTTAACAGCACTAAAGTCTATTGAATGACAGAAATAGGAAAATAATTAGGTGTAACATGAAACAACCTGGACTTTGTTGATGTTAGAATGCTCCCCCCCCCCCCCCCCCCAAGGAAAAGACATCGAGGAACGTATGGTACACTGGTGACCCAAGCACAATAACATCTCCGAGCTGATTGTTATGGCGGAGAGAGCGAGAGGGACAGAGCGCAGGGAAAAAACACGAATAACCTCGCTTTGATGTGACAAGGGAGGTGAGACGTCTCACCTCCCTGATGTGACCATAACACGTTCGCTGGCACGTGAAACCTTGGTGGAGAGAAGAGTTACGTAATCTTGTCGCCGCTCGATCCACTGACGGCAAACAAAAAGCTCCCACGGTAGGAGCACCGAGATGTATGGTAGGGTGTAGGGTCACATTCCCAGGGTCCTAAAAAAAGGGTGCTCATAAGCTGTCACCCTAATGCCACAGGGTGTTGCCATGGAGCTAATAGCTCCATGGTGTTGCTAAGGGTGTCCATAATGTACACTGTACCGGTATGTGCTAGTTTACTCAAGGAGGTACTAGCTACCTCCTTGGTAAAGTTACGAACAACTTACGAGTGACTGGTGATCAGTTCTGATGTGCTATACTTATCAGAATTTCCATAATTCAGCACAAGAACTGATTACCAGTCGCTCATAAGTCGTTCGTAACTTTACGAACAGCTTAATGAAACACCCCCTGGTAAGTGCAGTGTACCCTATTTTGTTTGCTACAACCATGGAGGTAGAAAATAGTTTCTACCTCCATGCTACAACTAAATAGTGATGACTGATGATGATGATGATGATGATGATCTGATGGGTCAGACGAAAACAGGGTTTTCATTCATTGTGGCTGTGTGTGTGTGTGTGTGTGTGTGTGTGTGTGTGTGCGTGTGTGTGTGTGTGCGTGTGTGTGCGTGTGTGTGTGTGTGTGTGTGTGTGTATGTGTGCGTGTGTGTGCGTGTGTGTGTGTGTGTGTGTGTGTGTGTGTGTCTGTGTGTGTGTATGGCAGGGGCAGGGAGGAGGCGATGCTGGAGTGGTGATACTAGTAATTGGCAAGACAAACTCGTGAGAGGCCACATAAATCGGGTCACAAAGAAATGCAAAGCATACACTATGCATCGTCGGGAGGTGACCTCCCTGGCATTTGGAGTTACATGCATGGGCATTACAATTCGCTTTCCTTCCATCCCCTGTTTCTTTCGAAGCCACACAAAGTTCACAATAGCTACATCGATGTTGACGTTTTAGAGTCGATTGGTGCAATGTGAAACTTGACAATTTCGATTTGTAATACATGTGGTTGTATCTATCTGTTACGTGTGTGTTTTCAACAATCTCATATTTGTATGAAGTGCTTTATCCCAATGACGTTGTCGAAAATTACCATATAGTCCATCTACCATCTGCGGTACCAATCGCGTAGAGGTATATTAGATTTTCACACGTACAACGTAAACAACAACGGGTCGTCGTTTTGTACAGAGAGATAGGGTGCACTGCACTATGTGGCGAGAAGCTGCAGACAAAATAAAAAAATGCGTGCGAGTGCGATTGAGGTCAAAATTGCTTACTTTACGGGGTGCCTCTGCTGGCGGAAAAAAAAAATACCGCAACCACAATAACAAGAAGAAAACATTTTGTACTTTGATACTGCTGTTGTTGAAGTTTGTCTGTAGATACCCACTGTTCATCGATGCCTCCCTGCAAAGGAGGGTTGTGGTATGTCAATGAACTTATTAGGACTACTGTCTTGTTTACTCCTTCTCATAGACGTATACGCGACTAGCTTTTTTATTTTTTTAATTTATGTGTAGAATGTCTTTATTGATTTTTCATATCAGCTGCATAACAAAAATAGATACGATCAGAAGTCTATTCCATAATAATACTGTCAAAAAAAGGGAGAGAAAAAAAGAGAAGAAAAAAGGGGTACAATATTGAAATATCAGGGGAGGTGGAATCTCTCTTCCAGGGCTCCCTGCTCTGATCAAGGGGGCACTATAAGTTGGTACACTCCTTGCACTTAATTTATATTTTACAACCAGACCCAGCTGAGGTCGGACTGCCGCAGTTGGCGATTAAACATTGCACGTTTGAATCGATGAGAGACATTAATATTGCATAATAGGTCAGTGTATTTGCTTTTTGTGATGACAGATGATTTTGTCAAGGAATAGGCCTATGCCTCTTCGAGGCATTATGGGTAGACGATTTCGTGAGTTTCTCTCTTCCAACTCCCTGATAATATGCGGGATAAATTGTGGCGTCTGGATCGTGGAGCATAAATCACTGGCATTCACAACGTAATCTTGTTATACGCCTATCAAAATTAATGATCATCAGCTGAGCTGAGACCACACTTTGTGTTATTTCTATCGCATACATACATGTAATTTCCATCTCGTTGGAGAACGCCGGCCCATCTCTTGAGATAACAGACGGGATCGACACGTGATCATATCACAGTACAGATAATCTATGCTGACCACTTGATGATTATACTCCTATATAGCGAAAAGTTTGAACAGATAAAATGAATGTTCATTGTACAACCTTGTGGATTCAGTGAATATGAATGACTTGTGTTTTAGTTGATTTATCTGGTCATGAATACCATATTTTCAATCACTGTTGTATTTTTGGGGAAAATGCACCGTAGCTATAGGCACAATACTACACCGAACCAAGAGATATAGGCCCTACATCATGCATGTCTCCTTGACCAGCAGTCATTCGGTAGGTAATACACCATCAGTTGGTGGACTGTACTCCAGCCGGAAGAAGAAGCATTTGATAGAAAAAAAAAATACATTTAGGTTTGAATTTGGTTGAACCATGGAGCTACTAACAGATAACACATGCAGAAATGTCTGAAGAACACAAGAGTGAAGTTTGATGAAATCGGACAGTCCGTTCACAAGATACTAACTTTCGATTAAATTAATAGTTTCAATTAAATCCATGCCATGTGCAGTTACCATGGCTGCCTGGTTAGAAGGAAGACCGTACAACAGCTAGTCCTTGATGTCACATACGGGAACGACACATGGACAACATTGAAAGAATTACTCGAAATGTCGGGATTTTAAAGGAAATGTGCACAATTTCCTCGACATAAAATAGAGGATTAACACTGATATAATCAGAGGCCGCGGAACGTTTTATATTAGAGCGTGTGCATGTGTATGTGCGTTTGTGTCTGTGTGTGTGTGTTGGGGGTGGGGGGGGGGGAGGGATCAAGGAAAGTGCTTGGTACCCCCCCCCCCCCTTCGACGGGAAGAACTTCGGACCGACCATAACCCTTGGGAAGTTTTTCGTTGTGTTTTCAAAATATACTTTCGAGGCTTTTCCGTTTTTGTTTTGATAAGAGCAACAAATGTGTGTGTGATGGTGGTGGTTGTGGTGGTGGTAAGGGGAGGGGGGGGGGGGAGCTGTGGCACCCAAGTCCCCTCCCCCAATCTTAAAACCCTGATAATGTAATGAGAAAAATATTATCATACGATTATGAGGTATATTGATTATATAAGCCATAATGAGCTTTTTCATTATCAACGCTCAAAAAAAAAAATGTGGAATTCTCCTTGTGTCTTCTGTATAGCTTTCTCCTTTACATTATGACATGAAATCACCTATTTTTGCAGCCTTCGATCTCATCTAAGAGATGACAGCATAATATGGTTTTGATTAAAAAAAACCTTTTGCGGAGATTTTTCTTCCCTTGGAGGACCCCCCCCCCCCCCTCCTAAACCGGAACACTCTTCAATGTACCCTCCTGATGTGAAATCTCATTCCAACCGGCCCATATCTCATGAAAGACCATCCCATCTCAGACATAAAGTATATGAAGGGAAGTATACAATGCCTAAAGATTAAAAAAAAACACCAACAACAACAAAAGAATTGCATGTCTTACGTCTTACGTTATATCTTACTCTCGAGACGATGAGAAACTGTGGAGGAGAATGTTTCTATTTCTAAAAATACAATATTGCTGAATTAAAAATAAAAAAATAACAAACAAACAAACAAACTGCATGGCAAGTTCAAATTCATGAAATTCTTCCGTCGAGATGTTTTCATTGCAACTGATTGACAAATTACCCCACATCGACGTAAATAAGCACTGAATTGATCAGTGTTTTAGTAGTAGTCATGATACAATTTTAAATTTTAAAATTTATTTTTTTTTTCATCATGGGTATATCGTTATACGACTAAAACACTGATCAATTCAGTGCTTATTTACGTTGATGTAGGGCAATTTGTCAATCAGTTGCAAAAAAAAAAATGGCAAGTTCCTTTTGATCACATATTTTGCTGCATATTACTTGTAAGACTATGCAAGTGGGTTTGTTATTTTGATTAAAATCTTTGAATATAGGTAATAGAATATTTTTAGATTTCTTTTTTTTTGGGGGGGGGGGGGGGTAGGGGTCAGTACAAGTAGAAGTTTTCAAAAAGGCCGAACTTTTACCCCTTTACCCAATTCGCCGCAGATTTAGGACCACGCATGCATTCCCTCTGATGACCTCGGGGGGGGGGGGGGGTGGACTTGTATTCTGTCAGTCTGAGTTTTCACCCGAACATTGAGTGGATTGTTTCTCAAATTTATTCACTCAAACTTATTCCACCAAAAGTTTGTACCAGAGGGGGGGGGGGATACAGGTACGTTATCGAATATACTCTCTACAGTTGCTTTTTTTTTACTATCATTGTTTTTTGAGAGTTTGTTTTTATTCTATTTCATTGTATGTCATTATATCTTACTTCTACATTCCTTTTCACACACACACATACACACACACACACATTGAGTTTACAGAGGAGATAATACATGTACATGGAAAGAGGTAAATGAGGTGACTGACTCACATGTACAACACTGTTTTTTTCTTGTATATTATGATACAAAATAAAGACGAGCAGGTTTTATTATTGTCACAAATGTACACACAAGTAGTTATGTACATGTATCAAGGCTGTATGCATGGTTGTTTTAATGTGTATGTACACTAACACAGGGTGACCAGATTAATGGAGAACATTCTATATGATATAGATATAGTACATACAGGCTGACCAGATCAGTGGGGAATTTTCTACATGGTATACAATGTAGCTACAGTACATGTATGCATGTGACAGGAAATACATTATAGCTCACTCAATCTAGAATGATTTAACCCATTCCAGAAAATTCTAGGAAGTGCTGGCTGAGTGAGGCACTGCCCTTATAACCCAATGCGATTGGTAGTTAATTTTGGCAATGATGTTATGCACATATTAGGCAGTGAGTCATCCAGGATTCCTGGAATTTGGACTTGCTAGTATGTTCAGGTATGTGGCCCCAGGTTGGAGAAAATGAGAGAATGTACTAGAAAGGGGTGAATGGATAGTATATAAGCCGGAGAAATTCTGAGGTAGGCAGAGTACCCAACACCTCTGCTCTGAGAGTTACGTCACTTCTGGCTCTGAAGCGACTTGTTATAGTCAGTCCTGTGTTACCTGCTGACCTGCTATACAAACTGTGTTTGTGGAGATAAGGCCTGGGAGACATTTTGCCTGCAGAGAATTAATTTGCCTACATTGGAGATAGACTCCATATTTTAGTGTCAATGGACATTGTTACGGCAAAGCTGTGACGGGCTGGAGTCCTGCTGGACATCATAAAGTGAATCATCATTCAACGCCGCAACTGGACGTGGTCGTCATAACATTTGGATTCTACACGTTTTGCTGTGGACATCTATCGTGGATTTTACCCCGGATTTATACTGTGGATTAATGCAACCTGTGCCTTTGGAGTTACGTCGGAGGAATCATTCATCGGTGCGTCAAGGATCATTCATCGGTGCATCGAACATCGTATCTGAACATTTTCAAAGGACTACTTGATAACATAATATGTAAGTGATTCTATTACCGATTTGTAATTGTTTCTATTGATCATTATTGTACTGATGTGAAAGCCGATTACGAGTCTGTACCCACAATATTACTGTTAATAAACCGCCTGAACATTAGTTGATCGTTTCTTTTGTGCGATCATTCTCAGAGTGATTTTGGTCGTAACATTATACCTATAAAAACATTACTTTTTGACATGATCACTGTTTTCATCTTTCCTATTTTCATCATTTTCTTTTTTACCTCTGTTCAAATCTTGTTTGATCTCTAGCCTTTTGCAAAACGAAAAAAGGAGAAATAGATCCCAAAATTATTAGAATTCAAAATTTCACAGAATTTAACATAATGGTGACATTGGTAGCATGAAGATTGCACCACCTCACAATTCTTCTATCATAATTAACACACGCACGTCAGTTTGATAAGTAAAGATTGTGTTTTGAGTCGATGATTTATTCAGTTGATACAACCGCTTTTCAACTCTGCAAGGTTATAACACAACTAAAAACTTTAATAAAGTGTGTGTGTGTGTGTTTTGTTTTTGTTTTTGTTTTTGTTTTTGTTTTTCGTATAGACAGACCATTACGGAGTATACTCTGATAAAGGTTTTACGCAGATTTATTGTCTTTTTTTTTTTTTTTTTTTTTTTTTTTTTTTACTTTTGAGGATACCATAGGTAATCAAGTTGTCTTTCGTGTCTGTCGTGTGAAACATATGGAATCAAAATGCAGGTGAGTAGCTCGAACAACTTTTGTAATATTCTACACTGTCATCTTGTCCCGAGATAAATACCCTGCAACCTTACTTTACACCCACTTCATTTTACAGGGTATGAATGTTGGTGATTTGACAGCTCAACAGATCGAGAATCTGCCAATCGACATCAGTTCCAGCAAACTGCTAGGTAAGCAAATGTTCAGTCCCTTACATTCGCTTTGACGTATGCTGACGTTTTCATGCTATTTACAACGCAGGCAGTGCAGTTCGCAGTGTTCTCTTCTGTATATCCAACACTCCAAAGTTATTTTACTGAGTGTGTAATGTAAATATACTGCAACAATTGAGTCACTGTCTCTGTAAACTTTGATGTAAGCATTGGTAAGAGAAAGATGAGTCATTTGTTCAGGTGTTTGAGTAAACTAGAATTTTCTATAAAATATTTCAATAAGGTAAAATTTAGCCATCCAGAATTCGACCATATATTATTTTATGAATGTAACAATGCCGTCAATGCCAATGGTAACACACAGCATCCCAAAGTTGACTGCCAATTCGACATATGACCCATGACTAACACTACAGTTGAATGTTTACCTGTTATAAATTTATCCTTTTTACACACCATCAAATTTTGGCATCTGCAGGTGAATTTGAGTGCCTGAATTCAGCATAGTGTAGGTATCATGGTGCGGGCCTATAATGTAATACCTAACAACTCACCGAATGGCGAACAGGACGACAGGACTGGGGGTACCACCAACAGGAAGGGTAGACACTTGGAGTAGGAAGGGTATGACACTTGGGAGTAGTGTAGAAAGCACCAGGGCACCAGTAGAGGTGAACAGTGTCCTTGTAGGATGTATTGCACTTCCCGAAATGATAAGAACGAATATGGACTAACTCCGAATGCACTTAGGGTGTCCGAAGACGACAGTGTCCCATAGAAGTATGTACAAAATATCCAGCAGCAGCGTGGAATATCCTCCGGGTGCCGCGGCTAGCACAAGCGAGGGTAGAGTCCACCGCTGGGGGGCTGGATAGATCAAACTGCGAGGTCCCTGGTAGAGCCTGCACACCACGAACAGAACGCTAGCAGGACCGATGCAGTGCAATGTAGAGCGCAGGTAGATCGCGTTGAATGAAGCGATGTAACGAAGCGCTGATCGCGTTGAATGTCAAAGCGATGTAAAAATCCCCAGGTTGGAGTGTAGAGTATGAAGAAAGGGCGAATCGCGGTATAAAATGTAGCGAAAGTCGCGAAGTATAAAATCCGGGAAAGTGTGATATTCCGAATTGAGAATAATCCGTAAGTAAAGGTGATATGCGGACGTGACTTCGACGATTAGGACGTGCTCTCGGGATGAAAGCTAATCGTGAAGTGAGGAAGCGTGGAAAATGAAACAGCGTGGTCGGAGAAAACATGTCACGGACAGGAGCTTTGAGAGTGGTAATTGGCTGATGAAAATGCGCAGCTCGTCACTAATTGGTAGCTTGTTTCCGTGACAGCAAAACAAGGGGTGTGTTTATGAAAATCCGACTACTGTTGGAATGTGAAATACGCGTACCTCGGCACGATGACAAAAGCGAAGAATGTAGTGCGCACCTGTCATGTGTCGGCGCACAAAGAAAGCTCGCGTGGATGTTGACAAAATACTGTGGCCGCCAGACAGCGTAATTTACAACAGCCAGAGTGCCAGACAATATGATACATAGATATAGAAAACCGCTACAATAGGCTGAACCAATATCTTTCTCTTCGTACAGTATTGTCACAAAGCCAAAATATAGGCCATGTTCTATTTGAATACTTCTAATGCTCCAGACTTTGAGTCTTGTTCTTGCTAAGAAGTGAACTGCACTGGACTGTACCATACCTAGCCTTACCAGATTTGGAGCTTTTAAATGAACACTCTGTGAAGACAGAGCATACCTCATGAATTGTTTTTGGACTCGAGTCAGAGTGGTATGAATGACATTTAATATAGCAACATGGTGCACCAACACTATACAAAACAGGTGTCCCTAAGAAAGAGAAATAACTTTTTGTCTTACGACGTAGTGCGAGTTATGCGCATTCTTCATGTCAGCAGCTGGTGTTGTAAACATTTGTACCATTTTGTATTCAAGCAGTCTGTGATGATGAGGAACAGTATGCTTTTAATTTTAGAGCGCATCAGAAAATGGTCCACTTTTGGCACAATACAGTATCGTACAGTACGGTACTGTACACTTTGGGAGCATTTGGGCTCTCCTCTGGCACGAGTGTTGCATGGTGCACTTCAGCAACTTAGCAATCAAGCGCACCCATAAAAAAAAAAAAAAAAAGCAATAACAACTTTGAGTAAACTTCAACATAGGAGAAGTAATGGAATTATCAGAGGGCAGTCAACAAGATGTATAAAAATAGGTTGACCATTATCCAGTAAGCATCCTGCTATTATGAGAAAAAGACAGAGATAATAAAAAGACTTCTTTTATATCCTCCCTGTGATGTTCCCAGATTGGTTAATTGACCGTCGCCATGTCAACCTCAAATGGCAGTCTGCTGCCCTCGTCATTCGAGAGAAAATCAACCTGGCCATCCAGGACATGCCAGAAGTTGAGGAGATTAAGCAGCTTCTTTCAGGAACCTGTAAGTTTGTAGGCATAGCTTCTAGAAAGACCCTCTCAGCAGATTGAGCAAAGACCAAATTAAGTTTAGAATCTATGTACATGTGAGAGGATCATCTAAAATTTTGATTGAATCATCAGATATTTAAACTAGTGTAATCATTTTAAGTGTAATTTTAAAAATGCCACCATTATTAGTAAACACATTTACAGCATCAAACTTTATAGAGATAATTATGGCAAACCTACAAATGTACTTATTTCATAAGTAATTGTATACCCTTTTGGTTTGTGAAAACAACATTTTGTTAATTTGTTGATTATTACTCCGGATGGTTTCTCATACTATACATTGGCTTTACTTCAGTGCAGCAGAAATGTAGGTTTGAACAAGATCAAGGTAGTCGCAATGAAAAGTCTTTTATTCTTTGAATAGTAAAATTAACCTTAGAATGAAGACATAATATCATGTGTAGATAGCAAAGTAAATTCTGATAAAATTTCCAATTGGCCTGGAAAAGTAGTATTAGATTCAGTTTAATGTGCTTTTGCCAGTGTGAATGAAAGGAGCTTCCTTCAGAATGTGGATATGTTGTAACAAAGTCAATGATGAAAGAAATGGAGAGAGTTCCACGCTCTCATTTTATGGCAGCTGGTCCCTATTTATTTGGTCTCAACCACATAATTGTTTATGGTTTTTTTTTTTAATGTGCAATTGTCATTGAAATGAGGTAAACAATGTTAAAAGTACTTAATTGGGAAAGGGTACATTATAAACCAGCAGACCTCACATCATGCTAACACTTGATTTTAGTTTGTTTGTTTATTCTTGTTTTGCTTATGACAGATATCAATTACTTCCACTGCCTGAAGATTGTTGAACTGCTTAAGGTGTCAGAGGAGAGCAGTAAGAACATATTTGGCTACTATTCATCACAGCGAATGAAGGTTGGTTCACACTCCCCGTCCATGTTGTCTTATAGACATTCATGGACTTCTAAGTTATTGATGTTACAGTTGCTAGAAACCGCTCATCTTCAATGATGCTTCTGTAATTCCCAGATGTCTAGCAGCACAAAAGTGTACGGTATAGCTAGATTCCAACTTTTACACATATTTTTCCCCCTGTGTATGTGTCAGTGGAAATATGACTGCTCTCCCTTGGTGAGGCATGAGAGCAAATGTCAGACAGTTTTAATGTATCTCATGAGAAAAACCAGACAACATTTAGGTTATACTGATAGACAATAAACTGTAAGAGAAAAAAGGTTGACATTGTTATTAGCTGATCACACAATGTGTAGTTTTGTACCCATGTTGGAGAGTCTGCCATGATGTTCCTCCACAGGTTTGATGGTATACAGTTTAAAGAGATGATACATTAAATGGTAAAGGTGGGGCTTCAGGTTTCCAGCATTATTTTGATGATGGTTTTGTAGATAATGAGAAACCTGTAATGAAATTTGAAAGAACCTATAATTCTAGAAGAAATTCATGGTTTATTTGATGATTTTTTTTTTTCAAGAATGGTTGAGATATCCCAAATAAAGCAATCCTAATAAAAGGATCACTTTGTTTTGCTTCGTTTATGGATATCAGCAATTCAGAACGGATTTTCATCAAATAGAGTTTGAATTCCTTGTAGAATTGTATGCACTTTAACATTTTATAAAATGCTTTCTAAGTATCTCATGAAAAGTTAAACGCTGAATCCTCACTTCAACCAATACTATACCATCCCTCTAAGGCCAGTGTGCCTTCACTTCATTGCATCAAAACTACTAGTGCCTCTCGCACCTGAGTTGAAAGGAGACAGTGTAGTTCACTCCGCTGTCTCTCTCGTCAGTCACATGGGTGCATACATGATCACACAACACTTGGAGTCATCACAGCTGTTTTGTGATATGATTTTTTTTTTAATGTTTGATTATTTTTATATTTTTTGTTAAATTATAACATTAGATTTATCATGACATTAGATTTTTTATCATATTTTCAATAACTAAGAATGTCTACAGTGATAAGAGAGGACAAATTTGAGAGAAAATGGACAACTGAAAAATGTACCATCAAATTTGACCTGAAATTTGAAATGGTGTAGGTCACCTAATTCTTGATACAAACAAGATATTTTAAAACCATAAAAAACCTGAATTTGAAATTCCACTATATTGAAATATCCCCCACTGTGTTCTACTCTTACAGGATTGGCAGGAGATCGTAAAGCTGTATGAGAAAGAGTCAGTCTACTTGGCTGAGGCTGCCCACATGCTGACCAGGAATGTGAGCTTTGAGATCCCCTCCCTCAAGAAACAGGTCACCAAATGTCAGCAGTCCCAAGCAGTGAGTAAATCATACAAGGATACGTGCAACAATGAGAGCATTAACACCAACCACTGCGCTATTGTGTTGCCTCCTTATGTAGCAGTCATAAATCTAGAATATTTCAGAGCCCCCCCCCCCCCCCCACCTTTTTTTTGGGGGGGGGGGTGTGGGGATTGTTGCCCTAAGCTTCAGGACATGTTTGCTCATGATCATGGATTTACCAGTTGTATTTGATTTGTACTTCTCGCAGATGTCAGTTTATTGTAATGAAAATCTACTGATAAATGTTCATGGCACTTATTTTCATGCATTAGGAATGACTGTATTTTTCTGAGGAGAAGTGTCAAGTTTGGAAAGTGCTTAGTGTTGTCACAGATTCTCCAATCTCTTTGTAATTCAAATAAGTGTGCCTTTACTATGATAGGATTTCATTAAATATATAGGCGTTTTCACATCAGCCCGATGTTTCGAAATAGCGTGCTATTTTCTGACTTGGGAAATTAACCCGATCACGAAATAGCGCGCTATTTGATAATGTGAATACAAATTAGAGAGCTAAATGACCGAAAAAATTTCTCGAGTCCAACTCGGGAAATTTCTGAAATAGCAGGATAATTAATGCGAACTAGCGCGCTATTTGATAATGTTCGGGCTGATGTGAATAGGAAATGAAATAGCGCGCTAATTTGCGATCGCGAAAAATATCTCGAGCTTGGATTTTTATTGGGCTGATGTGAAAACGCCTAATAAATGACTATCTCTGGAGTTTGTATTAAAATGACTTTGTATTTATTTGCATATTTAACAACACTTCTTTTTGATTTGTATACCAGGAATGTGTCAAGAAGGAGAAGGACTATGGAGAAAGTTCAAGCGCTGCTCGAGAAGATTACAAGCAGGCCTGCAAACAGCTGGGAATTAGAGTAAGATTACACAATGAGAGAGTTATTAATAAAACATGCAAGTTATCAATAGAGGAAACTAAAACTATTCCAGATATGTACCTTTGATAGACTGATCATTTAAGGGTTTAGACACCAACCTGCTGATATACAAGTTGATTTACAGATATTACTGATTGATCCATTCTGCGAAAAGTGTATTTGTTTATGTGTGCATTCATTTGTTTGTGTTTCATACTTCGACATGGAAGGTGCTAGAGATATTGCCATGATGGATTTGTAGAGTCTTTAATTTTTATGTTTGTGTGTGAGTGTGGCTCAAATCTTCTGTAGATCACCAGAAGTTTATTACCTTTAAGATTTAGTGTGTATTAATATGGTTGATTATAGAGACTCCAACTCCGAACACCTTCTGATCTGGAGATTCTCCCGCCTGAAACCCCTAGCAAACGGGAGACTCCAACTTGATGTGCGTGCAGCGCGAAGTTCCTTGTGGCCGGGGTCCAGCTCTAGGGTTCTAGATGTTATCTTGTGCTATCTAAGGCTTGTTTTTCAACATACAATGACACTAAGTAAGAAATCATTTCAAGCGGGAGAAATTTAATCTCAAGTGGGAGAACAGGAGATTTTGCAAAAATGGGCTTTCGGCGGGAGATCTGCCGTCGAAAGTGGGAGAGTTGGAGTCTCTGTGATTAGTTGGAGTCACAAGGACATTTATGTCATTGCAAAAAGTCTGTCAGGACAGTGCCATTGTGCTTCATACAAAACTATGATGTCGATGTTTTGAATGTGAAACAATGTGGCACCTCATCCATCAGGGAGAGAAGATCAGATCTGAGTTACTGGAACTCGTGTCAGAGCTACCCAAGACGTATCAATCCATTGAGGACCAGGCGAGGAAACTGACAGACGTGTTGGAATTCTACGGAGCTTTTGTGCAATTTGTTAATGGAAGGTCAGTGAGACTGTAGTAAAGTAAATGATATGAGAAAGTCACTTGTTAGACCACAGACTTCCAGTTGTTGTGTCTCATTCAAATTCATGAAATTCTTCCATTGAGATGTTTTTCATTGCAGTAGTAGCGAATCCTGCTCGAGTATGTTTGCCCATGATTTCTTTTATCATGGCTACTACTAAAACACTGATCAATTCAGTGCTTATTTACGTCAATGTAGGGCAATTTGTCAATCAGTTGCAATTGTTGTGTCTTGTAGTATGGTGTTGAATGAAAACAAGAGTGCTGAGAGGGTCTGATGTTTGTCACATGTTGCATGTTTTAATGTGTCATTCCATGGCATGTATTTACAGCTTGCAAGGTGGTTCATGTGACCTGTGTCTATGCCACATGCTTTTGTGAACACTGCATGGGTCCAGTGTGTGTCTGCTGGTACTGAAAATTGTTGAGGAAGTGAATTTTGTATAGGAATTTGAGGAAAAAGTTTCAAGGGGAATCACCTTGCCTCATGTTGCTCGGTGGCTGTTGAAACTCGTACAACAAGAGCAGAGGTCAAGATATGCAGTTCTGAGGGTTACAAATAAAACTACTTGCTTCAGGGTTACAGGTAGATTAACATAACCTGGGCCCTGTCACATAAAAACAAAGAGTAACAATCAGTTGCTGAAGTCCTTGTCATAATGGAAAACGCAATTAATCTAAGGAAATAGTGACTGCCAAAGGACACAAGCTTGTTTTACAAGCATGTCTGACACAAGCTATGTGTGTCTGTTGGGGGGATGCAACTGGATATAAGATTCACATTAGAGTGAAATCAAACCATGAAAAGACAATTATGACCATTTTCACACCAGTTTAATTTATCATAATTGTAGTACAGTATTGGCATGTCAAAATTGACATCCTGGTGATGTGACTTAAGTATCCTTTTGGTAGTGCTTATCACGTGTTTTCTTTGTGGAGTGTCAATGAGTTCTCATTTTCTCGACAAAAACAAGAGATGGATTGAAAATATATTTTAGAACATGTCCTCTTGCAGAGATGGAAACAAATCCTTCAGTGCAATTTTATGAAAAGTTAGATGTATGCTGTGATTTTGTGCAAAGTGTGAACAGTAATGCTCAATTTTTGTGTATTTCTTGTCAGATATGTGATATATGGCATATATCAATGCCACTGTTTCAATTATGTATTTTCCTTGTGGTCTGTGTATCTGCAGTGATGACAGTAATATAGGAGATGTGTGTCCCCTCCTGAGGTATTTCACTGAGCATGGCAACACCACAGTGTACCAGTGGAGGACAGGGAGGGTGCCTGAGACGGTGGAGGAGGTGAATCTCAGCCTCCTGGCGGAGGATGAGGAAACCAAGGAGGATGAGGTGAGATGGGAGGGGTGAGATTAGGAACCAGTGGCGGTCTCGTGTAGGCACTCTGGTACTTTATTACCACCCCAACTCTTTACTCTGTGAATGGTAGGAGAAATTAGATGAACTGGTGTTAATATTCTAATCAAACCTTTGTTTGAATTCTTGAGGGAGATTGCTCCCCAAAAGGAAGGTAACCTTGACTGAGTGTCATGAAAGCAAAAAAAAAAAATAATAATAAAATAAAAAATTAATAAATGAAATAAAATAAGTAACAATAATAATAATAAATAAATAAGATAAAATAATGACAGTAATGATGATAATAAAAAGATAGATGGAAATCTGAACAAAATATTAATAAGAATACTAATAAGAAAGTTGTATTGACATCAATAAATCAAATACAATGTAGCATTCAATTTACAGCTCTACGTCACCACATTGGTCATATGTCTGCAACATCTCGTTATTGGTTCTTTTTGTTTTTTATCATCACCGAAATATGTCCCCAAATTTATAAAGGTTGTTTAGATTTAGGCCACAGACTAAACCAAGTGCGAAAAGATGTACATTTCACATGCGCTTGTCAGGGCACATTCATTATTGAATGTCAGTGAATCTGTTACACACATTTACGAGATGAAAATTGCATATTAAGTAATATGTAATGAAAACTACCTTTCGTGGATTTAGGACACGGAGACTGTGTTCGAGACCTTGGTAATTGTATGATTCAAAGTTTTAAAGACTAGGAGTAGAATATGATGAAAAGTTGACCAAAATGCACAGCCAATGATCATAAAGTTGAGTTTGTGATGGCAGTTGTACAATGAATTCATGTTTGGCTCTTGTCTGTCCAGATTGATTTCAGTGGAATAGATCTTGATGCTGGAGAAATCGACTTTGGGATATCAATAGAAACAGAAGGAGCTGAGACAATTGACTTTGGTGTAGAGGTAAGTGCACAATAGATAAAAAGAAAGTGTGGTAATTGTTTCACTTTTTTTAAGGGAGGCAGAGACAGAAAAAGATACAAATGGTTGTTGTTATTGCAAGACTCACACAGTGTAAGTATTTGATTGGAAAACAAAATTATATTGCGTTGAAACAGGGATCCTGCAAATATGTTCCAATAGTAGAGCTGACGAAAATTGCTGGTGTAAAGGCAGACTCGGTCCATATGGTTGATGTTTGATACTCCTGAGAGACTTGTTTCATAAATTAAAATGTGAAGTTTAAAATCAATCACTGAAGTCAGACTTGACTTGATCCACAACAGATTGGAGCCCAGCAACTGGAAATTGAGGTTAATTGATCTGTCTGATTTGGGGTATTTCTTTTCCTTCTTTGCTAGTTTGTTTTATGCAACAAGAACATAAAGAGCAGCAGTAAGCTGCCACACAGAACCCAAATGGTGATCAGAAGGTTTTGGATGCTTGCTCAAATAACATTATCCATTATTGTTGCATTGACAAGAGAATTACATGAGCTGCTAAATCAGTTTTGAAAGTGGGAAACAGATGAACAAGGAACTACTATCCATGAAAAATGTTTTTTTTTTTTGTGTTGTTTGTTTTTTTGCTGTACTTTACCATATTTTAATGTTGTCTAGGTTCCATGATCTGCGTTTTTTTGTTGTTGTTTTTTTTTCATCCCTATGAAGGGCTTGGGATTTTTTGGAGTGCAGGGTACTCCTTCTGCCAGCCAGTAGTAGGTTTATACTCAATCAGTTGTGAGGATGGTTTCACCTTTGGGAAACAGTGCAATATTACTTGAGCAATAGAGGTTGGACAAATTTGATAAAGATGTCCGAAACTCAAACTGACAGTTCCCTTGGTATGCATCTCTCTCCCTCTAGGATGGAGACAATGCAAATGAGGATGGAGGGGTCGCCCGCGGCAACGATGCACTCTGCCTCTTTGACCATGTCCCAACCAGAAACCAGTTCATCAATGAGATTCTGGAGGTAATATCCATTAATGGAAACTTATAATCATGACTTCTACCATAATCATGACTTCTACCATAAAATATGACTTTACACGTATTTCAAATGAATCTTGCAATCATTTTCTTCCAAGATTTAAAGAAGCAGTTGATGTTGGATTTCATAAAAGCTGTTCCATAAAGTTCCAGAACAAGAAAAAAAATTTCATAATATAAATATATTACCAACGGTCAATGGTTATAGTCAGAGGTTGTGTACATCATACTGTATCTGCTACTAGCTCATATGGAGAACTACCTGGTATGCTATGCATGCTACCCAGTACTGGCTGCCCTTGGGTCACAAGTGATCTTGTTGCCTGTAGGTGATTTGCCATAAGATGTTCATACCGTTTGGAGAGGGTTAACCCCGTGGGCAGTATTAATCACAAGTGAAGAGTTTATGCAGTAAGACAAAACCACAAGACCTTTGCCATTGATGGTGACTGTCATGTGTTTTTGGCCCCAAATTGTGAAAATCTCCTAGATCCAGGCCTTCCTCACCCAACGTAAGACAGAAATGGAGGGTGATACCGACGTCCTGTCCGACAACCAGTTCCAGACGGCACCCCAGGCCATCCAGTCCAAGACACTGACCCACATCTGTGCCATGCTTGAGCTTGTGGACACAATCCATGGCAGGCTGACTGACACCAAGATGCAACACCTCTTCCTGCTCAAGGGATCCCCAAAGTGAGAGGGCATATTTCATTTCATGTCATGTCATGTCATTTCATGTCAATCCACTTCATTTCATTTCATTTCAATTCAAATCATTTCATTTATTGGTTTCTGCAACTTTTCTATAAAGAAATTCTTTAGAAGAAAATACATTTACGAAATACGAAACTACATTTTGATTTTGTGATATACATTGTTGTAATATGTTACAAGATTATCACAATTAATGAGTATAAATCATTAAGTATAAATTGTATTTTCTCGTATGGAATACAAAAAATTTGATAACTGGTTGCAGAGGTTGACACAAACAGCAAAAAGTTTGAAAGTGTCACATCCCTGAATTCTCCAGAATTTATGGCAGTTATGGAGAGCATGCCAAGACATGCATTCACTGAATGGTTTCATAAGCAAAAAGAATCGACTCAGATGTGAAAATGAAGGTTCTCTATGCGAAAAGGGCACACAACTCGCAGGTAGAGTGCACATTGTTTGTGATCCCTTGATTTCTCTTATAAAATTAATCCTCTTTCTTTAACTTGCCATCAGGTATGTAGATAGATTGACAGACTCGCTGAAGCAGAAGTTGCTGCTGGAGGAGAAGATGCTGGCATCAAGGGAGGCAGTGAGGCAGAAGAGGCTGGACACCCTTGAGGACCAGAGGAAGCTGGAGCCCAAGATTGATGCCCTGGTGAGGAGGACTAAGGAGCTACAGAGACAGGTGAGCATCTCTAACCTTTGAATCCTCCTTGAGCCGACAATGGCACGTCTACTGTTCTTGTCTCACCAACCAAAACCAACCAAACCAAGCCGAATGATGACTGGCATTCACTTCTTCTCTTTATTGCATAATGCATTTTGTCACTCAACAGTGTTCTCCAGTTGTATAAGAAGCAGTCTTTGTTTGCTAGGCATATTCTGTCAAACAGGAGTAGGCTCTGTGATGAAGATTCAACAAGGACATCTACAAAATGATACATTTTTGTTTTTAGTTACACTCTAATGGAATGAGATAAAAGATTTGCAGTACTCAATGTTTGTTTTTTTTTTTTTTTGTTTTTTGAATAGCTTAAAATTCTTTGGTTTGATTCATTGGCATCTGATACCTCTTCAGATTGTGAAACAAAAAGAAGTAATCGTAGGGTGTTTTCATCTTTTGTCACTCCTAAATTAGCGGTAGTCTTTTCCACCATGTGGCAAATCTTAGATGCTATATTAATTTGAAGTTATTGCTTTAAAGAAGAAGTACTGTTGGCATTAGACAGACAAACATACAAAAGGAGGCTACTACACATAACTTGTATGGTTTGTGAATTACTTGGATACAATGTACAGTGAACCCTATAGAACCTATTTGAAACTGTTACACAAAACATTGTCATGTAGCAAAATTTATGGAATCTGCCCAATGATGCAGTCTTGTTTCCTTCTCAGATAGCTTCCAATCTGGTGGTGCCTTTATACGTGAGAATAGTGACACACATGGTACATATCCTCGGAAAAATATATCATTCATAATATGTTTTTGCGTGAAAAGTTGACAGGCCTGTATTTCTTGCTTCAATAGCTGGAACTATGTTGACTTTGTCGTGAACTTTTTTGCCCGTTCCTGAACATTTGCTCCATCTTCTCCTCTTACTTTCTTTGTAGATTGAGGAAGATATCTCCAAGCGCTACAAGAACAGACCTGTCAATCTCATGGGAGCCATCAATACAATATGACACCCTCTGGTTGCTTCCCACTTTAGCTTCTTCCAAGTACCTTGCCTGCATCACATACAGAGCTGCCACGCCTCCCTGATTGTGCAGGAGGCTTCCTGAAAGCATGAATATCTCCTCATATACATATGGTAGAATTTAAAGGGATGGCTTAGTATTGGTTGAGATGAGGATTCAGCTTTTAACTTTTTGTAAGATACGTAGAAAGCACTTTATGAAATGTTACAGAGCATACAACTTAAATAGTAATTCTTAGTTTATTTGAGGAAAATCCATTTTCAAGTGGCTGAGATTTCCAAAAACAAAGTAAAACAAAGCGATCCTAATGAAAGGTGGGTCTCACCTCTTATAAGTATCAATTTGTTTGTGGATACCTCGGCATTTCAAATCCAATTTTCTTCAAATAAACTTTGAATTCCTCTCAGAATTATGTGCTTTTTCATATTTCATAAGAGGTTTCTTACTATCTCACAGAGGAAAGTTTTAAAGCTGAAGTCCCATCTCAACAAAAACTAAAACTATGCCGTCCCTTTAGAAATCTCCACAATTTGGGAAACTCTTTTGTCCACTGAGGAACATGTAACATGAAAGTATCTCCCTGAATGTTGACAATTTAAATGCACATGATTTTGTTCTTCTTGTTTTGGGGAAAAAGTTTGTCATCAATCCTTCTCTGTGTAGTCCACTTGTCTGTAACCCACATTCCCAAGTCCGCATGTTGACTTTTGTGGCAGAACCTCACTGCAGTGCATGGTCGTAAAAGATAGTGGTAAAAATGTTACACATGGGTTATACTTTACATTCCATGTCTGGAACTGATGGTTGGTGTGTATGTTGGAAACTGAAAAGGTCATTGGACCAGGAAGTGTTTGTTCAATTATTTCAGGTGTTATCCTATATCAGTATCCAAAAATAGCAACAGCTACAACAAAACTCTAAAGACTGTGTTATATTTGAATGAAAGACAAGAGTTCATTTAGATCAGGAATTCTTTTCTATCACATCTCAAAGTTTCTAATATGTAATTAACTCTTCATTTAATTTACATGTGGGTATGAACATGAGTGTTTTACCAATCTCCATTCCATAGAGGAGGGTACCATGCACTTACTTACTGGTAGGTGGTGTAAACAAATTCCATCATCAGTACCGTAGCCTCCTATGTCATTCCTGAAATGTGATTTCTCGTTGAGGAAGAGAAATTACATGTTCATTGTAGGTATCCTCATGGATTGATAGCATTTTTGTCAAAGGTTATATTTCTACAATCTGCAAAATGATTGAGATTCTGATAGGTGCTGTTTGTTGAATTGCCACAACAAAGGACTAAGTATGACTTGAATGTTCCATATTGACGTTGTTCACGTACTAGCATGCAGCCGTCTTTCAAGACTGAACATGTCATCTCCTTGTCAAAGGGTATATTGCCAGCCAAGATGGCGTCCTACACCATTTTCAACCCCTCAGTGTACACTGTATTTCTTGTCTACCCTCAAAGGGCTTTGCAAGGATTATGTACTCAGTATATGCATATGCTGATTGTTGAAATGATTCTGTGTCCAAGAAAACCGGTTTAGAACTTGAGGGTCTATCTTTATGCTGTATGATCTGAAGCATGCAGAAATTATTGTTTTCTCAACCATATAGGCATGTATTTGGATATTAGATTAAATATATTTTTCAGAGTGCAATTAGATATAAATTCATCATTGTGGCATGATTATGGAGACCACATTTTTTGGCAAAACTGTTGGAATATACACATATGTGAAAACATTTTTATGTTTAGTTAGTCAACAAGAAATTGGAAATCATCTGTCCAGCAAATGTGTTACTTATATTTCAAGACAAATGTTTATCAGAGTAGTAAATTTAGTTTTATTCCACTGGCTTCCACTGGCTTCACTTGACATGGGGAGTCTTTCACAAAGCCGTAAAATATATTTCCGAAAATAATTGGAAGTGATCATCTCTAAATACTGTACATAGATACTGATTAGTAATTCTATGTTGACTGATCTGTATTCTTGTCTCATACTCCAAGGACACACTATTTGTAGAGAAATCAAACCCTTAATTGTGCAGAATACATGTTACATGTAGACAGGGATGGGCTGGGCTGGCCTCGTGAAGCCATATAATGATTTTTAAGTGGGACCACGGTTTATGATGGACAGTTTGTTTTAGGGGTTTGTACATGTATGGCTTGTGAGTGCTTCTTATACTTTATGCAGTGTCATCGACACTGCCCAAGTGAATACGCATGACTGGTGAGGTAGAAACCCGTAAACTTGTTTTTCCTTCACAACAAAAGCATCAAGTGTATGGATCATTACATAGTGATTTGTCTGTAATGTACAGTACTCTCTGCTTAACTCTTTATGTGCCACGTTCACATGCCCTTTATGTTTTACATGTCGAGCATATGTGTGTATGTGTTGAGAATCTTTAATGCTTTCACACAGTTCATAGATATGAAACCATCACATGATATTCAGGGTGTACTGTATCGTGGCAAACGTGGCAAAATGGATTTGATATCTGCTGTTGATACCTGCTCTTGTTCAGGTATCTATGCTTTGTAACTACTGTGTGAACACACCCAGATTTAGTGGCATTATTGGAAGGTCTTCATTGCTGAAAGATAAATAGAGACATTTCTGTCCATGTTCTCTGAAAAGTTTATGTATCTCCAGTAATATACACTAACAGTCATTTGTGAGTTCTGATGAGTCATGAAGGCCTCATTGTGAAGTAATCAGGTACTTCTGATGTAGATGGAAATTTAAAGAGTGTCATACCTGTGGGGTACTGGCAGAGTAATTGACCAGAATTCACATAAAGTAGTTTAAATTCAGTCCATGAATTATGCATGTTTTGACTGCATAAATGCACACAAAATATTGTGTAGGCCTTCACCAGCAGACATCCAATCATGAATGCATGCTGACAAGCGCATGGGCAAGGCATGGCTATTTCTCATTTGTTATAGTTGGTGGACTAAATTTGAACCATGGATTTGATTGAAGCTACCGTTGTGAATTCCAGCCATTGGGCTTTGGCTAAATATGGCACCGGGCCTTCACCATTCAGTGATCACAATGAGTTGTACAACTATCACCACTTTATTAATAGTTTTGTTGTGAAGTCAGGTACCAACTCTCAATCCCCCTCACTTACTTTCTGGGGAACAGGTCATATTGTTAACGACATCTGTAGAACCAGAAATAATGATGTGATTAAAAAAAAGAAGTGAACTTAAAAAGTGAATTATGAAAAGTGACACACGTTTCCCTATGTGGTGTACATTTTCGTCATAGACAGTAGTCTGAACAGTTGCAAAGGTGGCAGGAAGTATCGTAACAGAAGAAATTAACTAGTTTTACTTTTAACACTTCAGCCAATCAAAGACACAATTTCTCCAGTGCCCCCTTGCAGTCAGCAGAAGAGCTCAGTCTTTTGCAATTCCCAGAATTCCCCCTCTTTTCTCTCACAATGAATTCGTCACATATGCCTCAAGAAGTGAATAATTGAACTGCCAATGCATTTAGTAGTAAGGGAATTGGTATCCTTCCCATTATATTTTGTTGTAATAGATGTTATCACTCAAGATGAGAGTCTACTTAAATGTGATATGATATGATACACTATGTCCATGAATTAATGTTTATAGCATGTCAACCATTTGAATTTGTTAAAGGTCCTGTTTACCTTTGGGAGCAGTGATTTTAAAAAAATGTTCAAGATTTCACATTTGATGCATATGTGTAGGTTTGTTGTATCACAAAACATCCTACCACATGAAATTTTCACAGTAAAGCCTAAAATGTAAGGAGATATCAGTATTTTTCTCAATAAACCATAACTATAGATGATTTAGTCTGGAAACATTTTTATTATTACTATTGTTTACATGTTGTGTCTTTGGCAATATTTAACATCAATTATACGGATTCAAATTTTTACAGTGGTTGTTTCTATCCCTAACTCACATTTTAGGATTATTATAATTAGCACTAATGCTGGGTTTTTGTTTCATCTGCAAATGATAGATTATGCCTTTAATTCAGCCACAGTCACCCCATTTCTGTTGAAACCCATGTTGTTTTTAGCAAAGTGTGACCCATATGGCCGAGTGCAAAGAGACATAACTGATTGCTTGATTGTACCCTGCTTATGCTAGAGCTGTCACTTTGACTAATGAAGACCAACACAGAACACCTGGAGAAAGGCTGGTTTGGCAGGAACCATGGATGTGCCTGTAATGAATTCTGTCACAGATGTTTGTGACATATAATTTATGAAATAGACAAACAACTCTCTGGCCTGTTTGTTTCACAAGCAGTCATAAATCATGAACAGAACATTGATCGTCAACATCATTTCACTTTGAAAGTGGTGTCCTTGTACTGTATATGCTGTTATTTTCACGTACAGATATTTTCGCGAATGAGGAGGTCACAGACATTTTCGTGAGATGTTGTTTTCGCGAATTGTCACAGAGGTCTACATAAGCACACTTAGCGCATGGTGACATTTTCGTGTGTTGTTAAATTCGCTGTCCAACTGAGATTCGCGAAATTTGTGAAAATTAAACCCTTGCGAAAATAACAGCTTATACAGCATGTGATTCTCATCTTCTGCACTTTGGGAGAACCAATACACATTATGTTGATAGCTTCTCAGAAACCATTTCAGGACGACTTTATTGATATCTCACTGGCATTGTTCACCAATTGCAGTGATAGAGAGCTAAAATAGTGTTTCTGCAGCTTGTCATGTTCAAATTCTTATATTAATCGTTCTTCAAATCCAACATGAAATTGATTTTGCAGGAGTGAGATGTGTGTATTCAGGTGTAGGGTTTTGATCTGATATGTCATGTGTTGGTTTGTTTATCACAGCGGGTCCCTCACAGGTAATTCATCAGCCAGTAGGGATGAATGCTAGAAGGAAATTACGACTATACAAGTTTCTAATTATATTGCAACTGCTTCTGTCAAATACAGGTGGCCTGTATGTGGACATTTAGGTTGAAAACTACGTCATTAGGTGGGCATCAACATTAGGTGGACAAACCCACATCCTGCTGAGGTTCTGACCTGTCGTGTGTGATTGAATCTGTTTACCCACAAACCTCAACTCGTGATTGAAGGTTTAGGACTTCATAAACTTTAAAACACCAATTCAAGTAATCTTTATAGTTTTTTTTTTTTAAAGCCTTGAGAAGACTTTTAATTTTGAGATGTGTACAATATGTGGGGGTAAAAATGGGGCAATAAGAGGCTACTGTATAAGCTGTTATTTTCTCGTACAGATATTTTCACGAATGAGGAGGTCAGAGATATTTTTGCGAGATGTTGTTTTCGCGAATTGACACCAATGGTATCGTAAATGCAGTACATGTATTAACTTTGCATAATGCGAAATTTTCACTTGTTAAATTCGCGATATGACTGGACTGTGATTTGTGAAATTTGCATAAATTAAACCCTCGCGAAAATAACAGCTTATACAGTATTGTAGAAAATTCAGAAGAGTATATCTGTCTATCATTTTTATGCCTCCGCCACAAAGTATCGCCGGAGGCATTATGTTTTCGGGTTGTCCGTCCGTCCGTCCTTCCATCCGTCTGTAATCAATTTTGTGGACAGCATATCTAAAAAACTGATAGAGGTATCTTAATTAAACTTGGCATGTATATGTATGAGTGGGTGAAGTTGTGCCTATCAACTTTTGGGCGCAAATGCTCAAGGTCAAAGGTCAAAAGGTCACGGTCAAATGCTCAAAATTTCAATATTTCCCCTTTATCTATGCAATGCCTGGAGGTATTTTCTTGAAACTTTGTGTATACATGAACTACCAAATAAAGATTCCCCAGAGAGAGCTTTGGGTCATAAGGCCAAGGGTCAAAGGTCAAGTGAAAATGTTAAAATGTAATTTTTTTCTCCATATCTCACAAATATTTCAAGGTATCTTCATATGGAACTTAGTATCATATGCATGTATTGACTGGCAGTGATCATGTAGGTAATTATGGGGTCAAAGGTTATGGGTTAAAGGTCAAGGTCAACTCATCAAAATGTCATTACCGGTATTTCTCTCTTATCTATGCAATGCCTGCAGGATTTTTTGTTGAAACTTAAGTGTATGCATGTATTACTCAATACAGATTCTCTTGGAAGTTTCTTGCCCAAAGGTCAAAAGGTCAAAGGTCAAGTGAAAGTGCTAAATTTCACTTCTTCTTTAAACTTATAAAAGGGTCAAAAGTTGGGTACAAATCCTTAAATCCCCAAATACCTGCACTCTTAGACAATGTAGCCATTCATCCAAATAAACCTAGTTCAAGGAAAGTGAACACTCAATGCATTTGTGACAAACCTGTCATTTTAATATTTTGTCAGTTACGTGAAACTGTCATCACACATTGTCAAGACATTGTGCTATAGACCTATTCGGAGGACCATGCATTATGGTGGAGACATACCAGTCGCCATAGTGACATTTCTAGTTCTTTATTTTCATCTAAGAAACTAACATGTTCTTTTGTTTCAATAGGATCCCCTGTTTACAAAAGAAATCATCATGATGAATATACCTGCCGTCTGCCGATTCTAAAAATTCCAGAACAGAATCTATCTGTATTATCACATTTCATTTTCATCCAAGAAAATTCTTGTGAAATGCCGTTATAAATAGTATTATAACGAACGTCCTTTTAATGGACCATGTAGCGTTGTGTGTGTGTGTGTGTGTGCCTGTGACTGAGGCATTCACGAGATCAACACTGGTTATGCTTAGTAAGTTTCCACTAATTATTGAGAGCTAATACTTCCACATGTGTGTAACAACCAAAGAAACACAAATACGCCATTGTTCTACAGAAAGAAAAACATAGTTTATTTACTGGAGAGTAAACACATCAGATTGCTACTACTGCCTCATCTGTGCCCAGTGCAATAATATATTCTACACCTCCCCATTCTGCAACCATGTATAAAAACTGAAAGCTTGTCCAATAGCAAAATGAGAAGGCCTAGCATAAAGAGACACAGAACAACACATGAAATGTATTACACCAAACAATGACAAACAAAATGTGCCTTTGGTACAACATGTACATATACATTAAAGCTATTTCAAACAGGCACAATGACAAATTATCTCTGCTTAACTGAAGTTTAATAAAGCAATGTACAATGAATCCTCTTTCCACTCTTTATAATGCTGATCATCTTTACAAGTTGGCACAAGAAACAAAACGATTGAACCATCATTAAGGTAGTCATCATGGCATGTGATTGTGAGAGTGCAAATTGGACATTACGCTAGGCTTCACTGGATGTCGTAAATCACCTCACATGGGAACAAACACCCATGAATATCCAAGTCGCTTCACACCACGTCACATGTTGCCATTACAGAGACTCCAACTCTCCCGTTTTCGACGGGAGATCTCCCGCCGAAAGCCCATTTTGGCAAAATCTCCCGTTCTCCCGTTTGAGATTTGATTTCTCCCGCCCTGGCTCTGTGTCTCCCGGTGGAAAGGATTTCTTACTTATTTCTATTGTATGTTGAAAAAATAAGCCTTAGATAGCACCAGAGAACACCTAGAACCCAAGGAACTTCGCGCCTCGCACACATCAACTTAGAGTCTCCCGTTTCCTAGGGATTTCGGGCGGGAGAATCTCCAGATCAGAAGGTGCTTGGGGTTGGAGTCTCTGCCATTATGCAGTGTAAAACGGGATTACAGTCACCTCTGCATAATTCAATGGTGCCATATGTGAAATGCTTGGGCTAAGTTGATGAAAACAAAAAGTCCCAATTCACATTTGTTGCCTGAAGTATGTTAATTCCTCTGTACAAGCAGAAGTCGAATATTGCCTAAGCCAATGCGTTTTGCTCAGTCCCGTTAAGATCGACTTACAAAGAGTTGACAGTTTGTAGGACCCCTCTCTATACTGCTAATAGCATCATGACTAATGCTTGTTCTAAGTGGTTGAACATTCCTATTTTGCACTCGTCTTCATTGTGTGGGCCAGGAAAATAAAAATTAAACATTGAAATCATAGTTAAGGACCATATCTGCAGTGAAGTGCAACATGATTATGGGTTTGTTGGAAGAGAACAACTTGTTTGATGACAGATTTCACACTCGACTTGAGGTGAAATGATTTTCTTGTCTGAACATTTCATAAGATGCCAAGTGATTTTTTTTACTTTTGATACAAATTACTCTCCCATCCCCATCCACTGCCAGTTTAGGTAACATTTATTGTAGTATTGTAAACCACATTTGATTTCACACAACCATGCTAAGGCATAATTTATCAAAGACAGGTCGGCACAAGGGACAGAGGACTGGCAGCTATTGCAGATTTAAGTCACATTTCAGGGGAATTGAAGAGTAATGATAAAAAGTTACCCAAACTGAGTTTGTTCAGACTTTTTTTAATCTGTAACAGTATTGTGCATCCACAGCACATGAGTTGGATGTATGTATACAGGGACAAGGCAGTAAAGTGTCTTAACCTCAACTAGAGTTGCATTTTTCACCTTGCTTTTTTATAAAACACTTTCTATAATTACACAACTCTTTCATACAAGATTTGAGCCTATTTTTCTGCATGATCTGACGACATGGGGGCATTTTGCTTCTCATGTCATCACAATGACCTTAACAAAAATACTGTATTGCATTAACATACATGCTGTACAGCACTTACACTTCACAGTACAGTTGTACGACCTCCACAGAGTTATGAGGCAGCTAAATGTTTACATTAATATTTCATCTTGACAAGATCAAGCACACGTGACTGTCTTGTGATGCGTGTGGTGGGAAATGCCCGTTAGAGATAAGAGCAATGTGGTTGAAGGCAGTGCTTCCGTCATAAAAAATATTGACAGAAGGTACTTTGGGCTGTTTTCTTGGGACTGACGGGTGATCTAAGGATGGCATAGAGGTTCTCTTGTGCACCCCTTGGCAGCAGCACAGGGGTAACTTGGGTACAGAGACACTTTGTTTTCTGATTATTTGTATACCCTATGAGTGAGAACATCACAGACCACACAACTTATGACTGGAGCCATAGAGGGGACTACTCAGTGCATTGGGAGGAAACTGAAGTATTTTCAAGAGAAGTGATATAGATAACCACAATGCAGATGATGATAAACCAATACAACCTTTTTACTGATCAGCACACTACCATTACATTCCACACCTTGGTACAAGCAGCTCTTGGTCTTGCACATTCAAAAACTCTTCTCTATTTTCTGAGCCACATCCATTTGCCCACACAATCCTAATATATGTTGATACTTTGTATGTCGGGAAAGTTTCTTCCCTTGTACAAATTGTACTTCTGTAAGTAACTTTTATCATCACATTTCACATGAACTATTGCAAGCTCTACCTCCACATCATAACAAAATTTCACAAATTCTCCCTTCTTTCATAAATCCGCACGTATAGAGTAACACCTCACTCCTATTTTCATCACTTCTCTACATAGCATCCACAAATATTTCTCCTTATTTACAGGACAATGCCATAAAGGAACTAGCCCACATTTGCAAACCCACGAAAATCAAAACTGCATAAAACAGGTCCAATATGACTTCAAGTACAAGTTATAACAGTAACTTACCTCACCTGTTGCTCTTTGTCTATACCATTCGATAAAAGAGAGAAAATCATCGTTTTAAAATCAATTTTCAAACCGGGTCAACCCGACCCAAAATCAAATTACGAGCGCGGGCTAGCTACGCACATTAACTTACACATGTATCGCATGCATGTAGTACGTGCGTGGACCGGAGCTAGCGAGCGTTTTTATACGCATGCATACGGTGCATTTTCATTTATTTTTATGAAAGTAATGGACTAATTGGAACGGAATTTTGCACAGGTGTTACTGCAATCATACCCAAACTCCATGCTAACTATGAGACCAATTGCTGCAGGTTTCCAAATGTGGGCTAATACCTTTAATACCACACCTCTTATATTCTCCACTCCCTTCAAAGATCCCTAAATTGCACAACATTTTGACACAATGCACAATTCTACACGTTGGTGGTACAATATAGTACATTCACTGCGATCTGAGGTGCTTGTCATCATTTTCATGAGTTTACACCAGACAGCTACTGGTGTCTCTTTCTTCTTCTCCTTCTCTTCAGAGCTTTATTACTGCTACATAGATCAACTGATCTGCACCAAACCATTCTCTTCCCCGACCTCGGGGTACGGGAGAAAATGATACATGGTATTTCACGGCTGGCTACTAAAGGTCCATCTAACCGAATTTCTAGACATTCCTATGGTGCTCCAACTCCATGATAATCCATTACACAGTAATATGTAATTCCATGCAGTTATTCAAAATCTTCCTTGAATGCTATACAGGCAGATACTCAGATATGGTACAGAATAACAGAACTGAAAAATGTCTGACCAACTAAGTGACAGACATGGTATTATCCCTATGAGATTGAACAAAATACTCCCAACACCTATGCCATAACTTGTTTTAAAAAGAAAAAAGTTGCAGCCATATTTTGAAAGAAGTCAGATTAGGCTTACATGACCCACTCAAATGCCTGAAACTAGAATGAAGTGAAAAATGCAATGCTAACTTTGTCAGCATACCAACATAATTTGATTGCAGGTAATTCCACACATGAGCCACGTCGATAAGCAATTTCGTAATAGTTGTCATGTATACTAAGCCTTTCATTGAATATGATCTTTGCCTCTTCATGGCAAAGATAATTTCCTTATGCATTTAAAAATTGAAATGGTGCAACAATGGTATTTATGTTTTTTCAGTGGTAGAAACAGAAACCATCAAACACCTTGGGCTGATTGAAATACATCATTGATATATCAAGCACAGATATATTTAAGTACTCATTACTGAAGGTACAAGTAAATTTGAACTTCACTCTGCTATAATGAAGTTATGCTGCATTCATTTAATACATGTTAGCACTAAGGAAAGTAATATGCTTGCAAATATCTGAATACTTCTCGTAATTGTGCCTCACATGTATTAGCCACCATTTGCTGACATATATGATGTCCGTTTTCCATGGGATATCATTAATAAATAAGTGTAGTCTTCTGAAACCGTATATCACAAACTCCCATCTCTGTTGACAAACAAATAGAAACTATATACCTATGGGCTCTCGCTTTGATTCGATTGGCAAACTCATTTACTGATTCATGTTACCTATCTACATCATTTCATATCGCTTTAATTTTAAGCACAGTGCAGCTCTCTGAAGGACCCTGTCCACACATTGAAAGCTAGAACATGCATAACAAACATATAATATACACATGAAGAGAATGACTTGAAATCAAACATCTTACATAGAATCACAATGCAACTTGAAAAGAAACATATGAAGAAAAACAAATAAAACACTGAAGCAAGGTGAAGTGAATAATAAACAAGACTCATGGATGGCATGAGCAAAGCTAACCATCAATACTCTGTGGAAAATCATATATCTCCCCTCCTTCATGTACAGCAAGCATTTAGCATTCAGCCACATAATCAATATATCAAACGCTCTGCAGTTTGCACCAGACCTGTAATTCACAGTAAGATGTGACCTTTGAAAGAATTTAAAAAAAAAAGCGCCACCTTTGCTCAACAAGACACATCAATCAACGTGCTAATAAATAAACCTGCAAACATTCCTGAGCCATAATACTATTGATGTGATATTGCAAGTGGGGAGGAGATTATGTTGCCATTTGTAACAGATTCAAGTAACAAAGAGCAAATCTGCAATTTGATAGGCATAAATTCAAGGATCATCAAAGCCTTCCTTTATGATATCAACACTGTATACACATCTCCTTTACAGTTAAATGTCACTCTATTTTCAAGCTGACTTTCATAAATAAAACATAGTCGAACAAAAAGATTGGTAGGAGCGAATTTGAAATCGGATTGTAAAGATGGAAGTGATGATACTGAAGTTTTACACATTTTCATAAAACAATAGTATTGGTTGCAATCACAAATGGTAGTCATGTGACATCATTAAATCTGACCTCACATGTCCCTCAAAGACCTAGACACAAATCTTTATTTATTTTCCTCTTGTAGAATGAAATTAAAACAACAAAAATCCTTCCTGTAAAATCACTATAATGTTCTGATAACTCACCAATAAATTAAGTGGGAGGTGGGTTGTAGTTGTTGGATTATTGCATAAAAAATCTCAACTGTTAAGATATATATATATATATATATACTTTTTTTTAAGAACAAACAGGAGAGAAAAAGGGAATGCATCATTGCCTCAATGAACATGTAACTGTTATAATTGATATTACTGTCTTCCAAACTTTTCTTGCTGATTCCTAAGCTTTCTGAAATGTCTACCAATATTTTTTTTTTCTTCAGACTTTTATATGTTAATCTAAGTGAAATTGATAACAGAGAGGCATTTCGCTCTAAATGATAGCAGAACTCTGTCTAGGTGTTTGTTTGTTGTTGTTGTTTTTTTTTTTTCATTTGCCACCAAAGTGAGCTTGAGGGTGGCACTTAATGTCACAGTGGTCAATTTCTTAATTCTATCTCCTCTTTCCATGCTTTGATCCTGCAACAAGACATGAACATATTCTCTTGCTTATTTCCCCTTCATTGTCCATAAAATGTTCCAGTTTCCATGCTAGTAATCTTTCAAAGAAATCTTTTCCAAAGTTCAAAGATTGATGTCTCCACCACTCAGCGTTGCCAACACTAAAGGGGCTCTCATTTCAGGTCACAAAATGTCTTGGAATAAGACTCCACCCCTGGTGCATTAAAAACATGGAACAACACTTTCATGAATATAGAAGTGTTTAATGTGTCCTGATTTACCCCAAATTGCATAAATCAGAAACCCAAATCTGGTATAATTGCTTTCAAAGGGGAAATCAGCTACAATTTCACGGTGAGGTTTCTGCTACCCGAGACTGAAAAAAAAAAAAAATTATTCTTTCGAACATAAGCTATGAAAAATGAAATGATTACTGGAAATCATGCCATTTCATAGTAAACACTTCATAAACCCCATCTTAGTTCTATGTGATTCTGGTATATCTTAAATAATTGTGTATAGACATGAATTTATGTGGTAATTGTGGTAAAATTAACTTACAAGAGATGCAGCTTCTTTTGCATTGACAATAAGGTCAAAACAAGACAATAAAATCTGATTACATTTAGAGACATTGCACAAGCCCATTTGATTACTCAGTAGCAACAAAAAAACAACATAGTACTACTCTAACAAATTATATCAATTTCACAGAAACAAAAGAACTTGCAAACCTGTTAACAACTCCCTTTCGAGTGAATTAAATTCACAACTCTTCCACTTTCTTTCAGGTCCAATTGTAAGTCAAGACTCTCTTTCGATGGTTACTGTGCAGCCAGCATTTTCCAAATTTTTAGTCACTGAATCAGTGAGGTTATTGGCATAAGGTATCCAAACTTCTGGCACTTTCTTTAAAATAGCAACAAATCAAATCTTTCCAGCAAATTACCATACCTACTTGCAACACATCTTGTGAACAGTTCCTTGAACTGTGGACACTGCAAATTCTTCTCTGACTTACCGGTACTACCATGAACATAAAGCACTGAACTGAAGTGGTTCAGTGTGATTTGAAGTGAATACCTAAACATGAAAATTACATTTCTTCCCATCGAGTGACTTTAGCATTCTATAAAAATGACACAAATAATAAAAGACTCACAGAAATACAAACACTATGAAATTAATAGCACAACAATGCTGCCTGCCTCTGTGTGTGTGTGTGTGTGTGTGTACAAAAGTGTGTGTGTGTACACAATTTAAAAAAAAAAGTGTGTGTGTGTGTGTGTGGACACTAATGTGCATGCACGTGTCTGCATGAACATTTATGACAAATGTTATGTATATGATATGTATTTTTGTTTAACTGTTATATTTTTGAAGGAAATGGAATTAATAAAAAGATCACTGAAAACAAAAACAAAAGTCTGCATGTGTATATGCAGTGATTTCTTTACATGCTCTCTAAAAAGCAATTTGAGAAGCAGGCATAATACTCTCAACTCTGTGCAACATCATGAATTGCAAATAAAAAATTAAATAAAAAATACTTCTTTGTGCATAGTAACTTGTGTGTGTGTGTCTCTGCAGATTGTAAATACTAACAACTATTCCACTCTCTTCAAGGAAATAATTTTTTTTCTTCTCAACTTAATCTTTATGTTGGCATTTTCAAGGAATATCCCTTTCTGATACTGAATTAATACAGACCATTGCTTCACCATTCTCACAGTTCTGGAGTAACTTACTAGGTTCAGCTTTTCTTGAAATCCATAAAAGAGCGGTACATGGGTGCTGGTGAAAATGAACTCACGCTATGAGCATTACAAAGACAAATTATCTACTTAAGTGCAACAGTGAGTGAATGGCAGCCAATTAGGTTTCACAACCTGAAATAGCTAGCCACTCAAAAATATTATGAAACTAGTCCAACGATCTACCAGGCACAAATCTAAATCTATCTGTAATAAACCACAGACATGAAACAGTAGCAGGCTGAATTGGTAAGAGCTTACCATTTGGATAGGAGAGAGAGTTCACATGGATTGAATACATTCTGGAATTTCTCCTTGTTGCGACAAATCTCTCAATCAATTTGCCCAAAATTGCTGCCTATATAAGAAATCGAGGATAGACTTCAATGGAAGTGGTGTTGCATAACACAGAGGACATCATGTTTTAGTGTTTTTCTTCTATTTTCAGCACATACTTTTGAATTTAGAAGAAAACTTGCTAACAGTTGAAACGTCCTGGCAAAACAAAACTTTGAACATACATGCACTATAAAGAACAAATGCAAGAGTAATGGGAGATCCCAGCATTCCTGTGGGAAATTTGAACAGTCCTATCTTCCATGAAGTTCAACTGCATGGAAGCAATGGTGAGATGATAGTCCATGACAGTAAGAATATATGCACTATTGTGAAAAACCTGTATACTGGCTAGCCAGACTATAACACAGTTCCTAGCAGCACAGCATACGCATTGTGAAAGGATTCACGTTGACACTGACACCTTTGCAGGACATGTATGATGATATGTAAAGCGAAAGATGCTGTTGGGGCTGCATCAATTACAAGTGGGAACATGCCCTACTTCTGTGAATCTATGCCTGCATCAAGTTCAGTTTGGTGTTGCCACATTGTTCACACTCTGGCAGCTACGACAAATGAGAGGAGCTACTGCATCCAAGCCAAGCCAGTCTATTCGGAACAGCTTGCTGGTGAGCAACAGCACTCTGTCAAGCTTAAAGACAACATGCCAACATACTCAGAGACAATGTTCACACTTGGCACCTTTCTATCACTTCTACAGGCATATCACACAATGGCTGTGATGCCATTGTGTGGATATCATTCTGCAATTCTACCGGAGATGCTTCAGTCCTTGTGCTGAACAGGATACAGGTAATTACATACACACACATTGTGTAGTTTTGTACAAGAGTAACATAAGTCCCTTGCCTTACTCTCAGGACTTACAACCTTTCTCCACAACATCTCAAACCCTTCAGATGAAAGAGTATAAGGTCTCCCTCCCCACTAGTCATTGTCTACGTAATGACATGAGATGAATATGATATCATTTGAATTCACAATGAGTTTAGAATTTTAACAGTCCTCTTCCTTCCATGGTGATACAGCAGGGAAGAAAATAAACCTTTTCTCTTCTATATTCATTACAAAGGCTGCTTGAATGGCTATGGTATGGAATGAGAAGTGAGAGAAAAACATGACATATGCCCTACACGAATAAACCTATTCATCCACATGCTTTAAAGGGTTGGTATAGTTTTGATTGAGATGGGGCTTCAAGTTTCCAATGATTTTTGATGATGATTATTTTTTTTTTTTAACTATGAGAAACCTCTTATAACATAGGAAAGAGCATACAGTTCTATGAGAGATTAATAGTTTATTTGGTGAAAATTGGTTTTGAAATGGCTGAGATATCAAAAAACAAAGCGATCCCAATAAAAGGTGGGACCCACTTTTTATTAGGATCTCTTTGTTTTACTTTGTTTTTGGATATCTCAGCCATTTCAAAACCAATTTTCATGAAATAAACTTTGAATTCCTCTTACGAATTATATGCTCTTTAACATTTCATAAAGTGTGATTGAAGTATCTCGCAGTTGAAAGGTGAATCCCCATCTCAACCAATGCTACACTATCCCTTTATTTGGTGAAAATTGGTTTTGAAATGGCTGAGATATCAAAAAACAAAGCGATCCCAATAAAAGGTGGGACCCACTTTTTATTAGGATCTCTTTGTTTTACTTTGTTTTTGGATATCTCAGCCATTTCACAACCGATTTTTATGAAATAAACTTTGAATTCCTCTTACGAATTATATGCTCTTTAACATTTCATAAAGTGTGATTGAAGTATCTCGCAGTTGAAAGGTGAATCCCCATCTCAACCAATGCTACACTATCCCTTTAAATCTGCATCTCTCAACCAGTGAACTGTGAAGCTCTCACAGGTGGATAGAGATGTTGGCCAAAAATAAAACAAAAATAAATGAATATGTGATCTAACTGAGCCTCAACAAAATTTGTAGGAACCAAAGTGGGTCTAGGACTGAAAAAGGTTGAGAAGCATGGCTTTAAGTGATGTCTTCGAAGAGCACCTGCAATATTGTATGTGAACGAGAAAATAACAACACATGTATTTGCATACTCTTCGACAGCAACATGATCAAACATTCAAAAACTGCATATCAAAGTTATCTTACTAAAATATATCTGTATACTGTATGCAATATTTACATGATTATCTACACTTTCTGCACAATGATTATCTCAGAAGTGGAGAACTCTTTGCCTCAAGAAAACAGCAAATTTATGAACAAGCTCTCCTGTGATTGCTCACCACAACACTCTTAAGACAGGCTATCATAAATTGTAAGTAACTCAATTCCAATTATTTGGATTTCACACTATGCGTTTAAACATGATTCACAGAGTTGTAGTTTTTCCATCATTTGTACTATATGCTTCCACATTTATAGCAATAGAAAACAGTTGCCAAAATATGTCACACAAGAGAAGTCTTCAAGTCTATGCAAATGTAGTCATCTTTTATAGCATTATTTGTCTATTTTATATGCATACCCTGCTTCAATCAATCATCATGTTTATGCTCTTAAAGGTAACACAAAACATATTGGAGTTCAATCAATGAGAAATAAATATATAAATAACATAAAATATACACACTTCAAACAAGTACCGAGTTGAATTATACAAGATAACCACTGTGGCAAAGTTGTTACAAATAAATGGACAAGTTTTAGAGTAGTGCTTCTACTCTTGGTGAGAGTTGTCATATGTAATTGGCAAGAAAAAAATGAAGTTTGAAGCTTTGTTTGCTTCCCAGCAATTCTGGCACTAAATCATAATAATTTGAGTAGGTAAAAGAGACATGTACAGATGTGAAAGTTGGCAGATGTACCAGCTCCAGATTTCACAACCAAAGTCACTCATGCTTTAGTTCACTGGACTTGTATTAAGCGGGTGGTAACTTTGGGGCGCTCCATTCTATAACAGCCAACATACTCGTAACATGAGAGGGGCATGATGGCACGGCTCAAAATCTTCCTCTCACATCTGTGTTCTTTCTCATGCAGTTCAGAACGGTCTGTCTGCACTCAGGTGATGCTAGTACAGAGTACTACACACATATCTATTGCACTTCAATCCTTGGACTCTTCCTGAATCTGTATCTGTTTATACCGCACTTTGTTCGCCGCCAAAGTGGCCTGGGCAAGATTGACGCTGGTTGGTTCCACCCCCGAGGGGAGGGTCACAATGAGCCCTGTCTGGTGGGCTTGGCCCTGAGCCACGCTCCCTAGAGCGGAGGAGGAAGAGGAGGAGGAAACGCGGGGCTCCACAATGATGCTTCCCGTGGAGATGGGGGTGATGGACTCCAGCACAATGCTCCCGTTGGCTAGGGACACGCCCAGCGGACTGGCCAGGAGGGAAGGGCCGGCTGCGGCATGGGCGTGAGAGAGGATGGTCGGCGTGGCCGTGGCAGTGGTTGTGGTGGTGGAAACAACTGCAGCTGTCTTGCTGATGCTGTTACTGCTGCCACTGCTGCTGTTGCTGATCGAGGTAGTCTTGACCAGCTTGTTTGGTGCAGTCACTGCGGTCAGGGGCAGGTCCAGAGGCTGTTTGTGTGTTTGACGGTGCTGCCGAAGTCCCTGGGCTGTTTTGTAGCTCTTCCCACACAGACATTTGAAGTTCTTTTTCACCTGGATAGACAAGGTTGATACAACAGAACACAAACACATCTTACTCACCTAACATACCAGGTACCAGGTAGTTGTTTGTTTGGTTTTTTTTTTTTTTTTTTTTTTGGGGGGGGGGGGTTGTTTTCTTTTCTTTACATATGGAACATTTACACTTCAGTAATTAAACTTATCTGAATAAAAATGAAGAGAAGAATATGCAAAATGTTGGTCAAAGCAAAATTGCATTCCAAGTCCAGCATGATGAGATAAGCCATATAATGTCTTGTAAAAATTTCTTCCAAAGACAAAACATTTGCATATTGGACTGAAGGGGGTCTGCTAGACCAAAATACATCACACATTCTCTCCAAATCCTCCTCTTCAAACAAGTTACCTCAAAACACAGCAAATTTGCTTCTACCTGGGCCATCTTTCCTCTTCTACACCATCAAAAATGATTTCCTGATTAAACAGCCAAGGGACAACAATGGGATTCTATACCAACCTTCTTCTCATTGCGGTGCCCATTCTTAGCATGGTACTTCATCCCGTTGACGTTCTTGTAGCGCTTCTTGCAGCCCGGCACGGGGCAGAGAAAGGGCTTGTCGTCTCCGACTTGGGTCGCCATGGTGCGCAAGATGAGCTCGTAGCTGAACTCATCCTGAGTGGTCCATGAGTTGTCACTGTCCGAGTCACTCTTGCCATTCTCCCCATCAAAATCCCAGTCGCTGTTGTTCACTGCTGGGGAGAAGGCGGGGTGGGTGAGGGGAGGGGAGGGGAACATGGGGTATAGAGAGGGAGAAAAATGCAATATATGCCATCAATACTCCAAACTGTTTAAAAAAACTCTTAATTTTCTGAGACAAGGCATTGTGAAACAGTGTTTCCTGTTCAAAATATCTGAGATGCGTGGACCTACAAGCTATACGTGTCTCTCATGCTGCTGAAAAAAAAAAAAGATGTGAAAAAAAAGTCACAGATGAAAATGATCATTAAATGCCTTAAATGAACAGCCACCTGTATCTGTGCGTGACCACATTGTACCATACTCAATCTCCCAAAATACTGGTCTAACAGACAGGTCAGACTAGTAGAGAAAATGGGTACGTGTGCAGCCCTGCATTATATGAAATGGTATACCAGTATGCTGACATTTGCTCACACACAATAGTGACAGCAAAATTCTCAAAACTTTGTACAACTCAGTGTTTCTCCCCCACTACAATATACACACCCACGTTAGCATAGTTCGAAGATATTTGAATTTACAGATACCATGTTATAGCCCCTTGTAAGCATCTAGAAGCAAACAAGATTGTTCCGTTACTATTAAGTTTAAGTAGTATTTCCAAAAACATTTCTAATGCCTTGGTGATAAACTACCAAAGTCTGCCTGTTTTGGCCAGTAAGTATTTTGGTGAGGGCCAGCACTTTGTAAAGTTGATTTACATTTGACCAGTTCAAGATATGCAGATAAATCTTAAGAGGACTGTGCATGATTGAAATGTCAATTTCTGTGAAGGAATGTCACTTGAACTGCTAAATGATTTCAAATCAAACCATTTTCTTTTTTGTTTTGCTGACTCACTGTTCTCACTGTAGCCTACCGGTATCGAACAAACTGTCCACATATTCAATATAACCCATGGAGTAAATCTTCCTACGGTAGTACAGACGTATATCTTCCCAAAGGAGTATAACACAACTATCTATCCCCATTCCTGAACGCCACACACTGCTGTTTTAACAAGTCGCTCGGTTCAATACTGCTGGAATTCTATGAAAGCTACAACACACACACACAAGCAAGTACCGGTATTTGAACTAAGAATCTACCAGATTGTTCATGTTTCTCACCGACAAGACTTTGGCCGATTGTCTTTGGGCTTGATGCTGCTGTGCTGTGGACACGTGCCTTTTTCTTCTCATGCTGATGCTTGGCCGCATCTGTGACAAATCTGGATTTTGACAAAAGAGAAGTGACATACTCAACATCAACGTTTATACATTCTACTCTACACTTGAAGTACTCGAATTAAAGGCCGTAAGCAATACTTTAGACTTGACCTTGACATAGTGACCTTTGACCTTAAACTCCACTGGGGTCATTTGCGCAAGGTCCTAAATGCAGTTGTATGTCTGCAGTTATCTGATATGCTTGCGATATGCCATTGTCAAGTTATTTCGGTACCAACACTAACAACTCATAGCTTATAATTATCTCACTATACTTTTCATCTAAAATATATCCATACACTTTAATTAATGCAGTTTTTCTGTAGTTTGACACCCCTCCCCCCAAAACAAAAACCAACAACAACAACAGAAGATATTGAACACTGTAGGAAACCCTATGGAGGTGAACACAGACAATGGGTTGCCACCTATTTGTGTAAATGTGCATATGGTGCACAATGTTTTGGGTAATGCTTGCTTTAACTACGCACTGGCAAAAAACAAAAACAAACAAACAAACAAACATACAGATAAACAAAAAATCAGTAGCACTGTACATTGTGTTGAAAGTTCATAACACAGAAAGGGTTAATGTGTTCTAAATTATTGGCAAGAGTCTACAACAGAGCAATGGGATGGAGGGACAGTTTCTTCAAGATCTTTCGATATTTTGCATTATATACTGGACAACGAATGCAGTCTGTCTACACTTACTTCATCACATAACTTAAAGGCAGGGCTGACGGTTGCTGAAGTTCCTGCTTTTCGTTGAACTGTGGATCATTATCTGCAAGACACAAGCGATATGATGCATTATTAACTCTTTCAATTCTATTACTAATACATCCATGCACAATGTCAACAGAAGTTTAAGATGGTGGTCCTCAAAGGGTTAAGTTCAGACAAGTACAGCTCTGTATCTGTGTCATTTAGTCCTGGAGATAAGCCAGTTTGTAATAGACCAGTTCTGTAATGTATTCAAATTTTATGCATGCTTTGTTCACAAAAGTTGCCCTTAACTAGAGGCTTGCCCTACCTAGCAACAACTAGGTGAATTCCTGCCTATGGAAATTAATTTTTCTTTTTTTTTTTCCCGCTTAGGGAAATTGTTGTTTTGTTGTTTTTCTTACTATGTGTGTGTTTTTGTTTTTTTTTTATACGAGGGGACTGCACTCTACAAGCTCTGCTTTTTAGCAGTCCCCTCCATTTCCAGCAATATTGTGTATGCATTTACCACAGTGACACGAGTTATTTTTTGTATCTCTGTTGGAAATTTACCTGTATCTGTTTTACAATGTTATTTCTGTTGATCGCATTGTGGTACTGATTTTCTGACATCTGTTTATACGAATGTTTCATTGTACTTCCAATTATTGTGTTTGTTGGAAATGAAAATAAATGAACTTGAACTTGAACTTGAGGGAGCAGGTAAATCGAATGCTTTGTTACCAGGCTGTAGGAAAAGAGACATTATTCATAAATTGTAATACATTACAGAGAAGGTCTATTCAACTTCACTTTAGCATGAGGAAAAAGGGTAATTTGTGATATTAGTCTCCAAATTCAGGGAGTTCAAGCATCTGTCATGAAATGATTATTCACATAATCATCATACATAGTGCTTGCCAGCATGTTCACCTCACAGCAACAAAGTGTTTGGCAATTAAAATAATAATACGAAAGGTTTGTTAATGCATTCAATGCCAAAAAATAAAATGGATGCTTCCCAAAGTGTTAATTGATGGCCAGTCTGGTAACCTGGTCTATGCAGGTTCTAAGTTGTTTAAACATGAATTCCGTGAATTGTTACGTCGAGGAAGCTACTGTATGTGAATGTTGTTTGTGAAATACAATTTAAGTGAAGTGCCTCACCAATTAAGAAGAAAAAAAAAAAAGGTAATTTGGGAAATGTGTGCATGACCGGCTCATTAATGTCTGCAGAGCAAATTGTCACACAAATTTGCAATTACTGAAGAAACAACAATACAGCATATACGCCTTTGGAAAGTGATATAAAGCTCAAACATACAGTTCATACACTGTATGTGCACATGGTTAATTGCTACATGGATATTTGTGGGTGTTTGTGTGTGTGTTTGTTTATAATGTGCATCAAGGCATTAAATTGGTTGTTGTTTATCTTGCTATAAAGGCCTTGCAGAACTACAGTTGAGAAGTGCTAGGAAAACAGCTTCACACAATGTGATAATATATTTTGGTTGCCAGATCAGAAAACCAGTCTCAAGCCTTTATGCCAAGAAACTGACCTATTCAACTCCCTAACTAGTGGAACAATATTTCCATTGTTCAAACAAAAATTTGACAGACTGTGCCTGATATCAAACTTAAGGGGACTGACAGGCTAAGGAAATCTTTCAATTTTCAATATTTGCATCTAAGCAAACACACACCAAAAGATGTGATATCCCTGGATATTATTTCCAAAATGAAATGCAACAACAATGAAAGAATACTAATGGTAAATATTTTAGGAATTTTCTTGGGTTCATGAAGGGTTTTTGCCTAGACAATGGGTGAGTGGCCCTACTGAAGATCAGGCCAGTATAATAATGTGAACTCTACCAGCTAGATAAACATGTGTTTGAAGTTGTGTGCATGCCACTGATGTCTTTTCTTCATTTTCTTGTGTGGTGGCTGACAATCTATCCTTTTGATGTCATAAGGTCCATTAAGTTTGAAATTAAGCAAGCTGTAACACAGCATACTGCTCTGGCTGAGTGAACCACAGTGATCTGGACGAATGGCATGGTCTAGTTAAGGGAGCACAAAGTCTCATTTTCTGAAGTATCCAAAGATGGTGCCTCTCAGGCAAACTTTGCTAATCTGAGGAAAGTTTTGAGAAAGCCTATTGAGCATAGAACATTAATAAAGACCCCTGGCACATTTTAAAAATGGAGACTGAATGCACTCAAAAATATTATGTTGATCAATGGGGAATACCCACAATTTCTTTGAGCATTACCCATTCAGTGGAACTGCCTCCAAAAGGGCACCATTTCATAAAAGTTGTCAGCCCTGACCAGTTGTCTTTCTCAGACAATTTCAGAAAAATCCTTGGTTTTCATTGGCTGAGAAGCTCTGGTCACTGACTGTTACTATGGTAATTGTCAGAGAATGACAACTTGTCAGGGCTGCCAACTTTCCTGAAACAGTGCCCATACAGGAGTCTGCAGGAGTTTAAAATGAAATTGGTCATGACATTTGTTTCAAATGAAATACACTTAACTTTCAACTCACAGAAATAAGAAACAAAACAACTCTGTGCTAAACAATTCTGTGGGAATTTTGCTGCAGAAAATTATCACCCTGTCACCATGACACTGACATCTCCAGACATAATTTATTGGAACACTGATTTGTATTCGAAACTGGTTCCATTCATTCGATTTACCCAAACACAGAAATACAAACTACAAAAATTTGTTCATAGTGATTTGAGGCAGACATATCAACATTAATCGGGAAAGGAGAGTTGTTGCCAATTCAAGGATTCATTTATAAAAGCTGCAAGTTTTGAGGCTTTTGATATTGCTGCAACCAAAAGAAACAATGGTATTGGACCAAAATAGGGTTCAAGTGAAAGAGCAGATCTTATTCTATGTCATGGGACATGAACAATACATCTAGGAATTGCAATAAAAATGTACTGCACCAAACAAAAGAAGTGTGGCATCTGGGACTACATAGACAAATTTGGGGAGGACTTTGGAGCACCCTAACATTCATCTTTTACATGGCAAGACAGACAAGCAGGCACCCGCAAACTCATTGCATTGGGCAAGCCTGTGGTTACAAATTCGCTTTGGGCAATTCCGTCAACAGTTTATTGTGGGAATTTCTCCGGCATATAGAATTGTATTTCAGCAGCTCTGAACATTTGATGTACCGGTACAAAAGTTATCAAACCATTCATCATAAAACTGCCATGAATTAACAAGCTGATGTGGCAGCTTTTGTGTTAAAACATGCAAATAGCAACGTTAAAAAAGCAAAAAAATTAATGAATTAAAAAAAAAAAGGCTGGGTGTGATGTATGCAATGGCACTCTTGGATGGCCATGGGAGACATGAAATAACATTTGGGTAATGGTGTGGTTCTTCTAACATTTAAAGGGATGGTACAGTATTGGTAGAGATGAGAATTGGGCTTTTAACTTTTTGCAAGATACCAAGAAAACACTTATGATATAGTACAGAGCATACCATTTTAAGAGGAACTTAAAGTTTATTTGACGAAAATCGGGTTTGGAATGACTGAAACATCCAAAAACAAAGTAAAACAAAGCAATCGTAATAAAGTGTGGGTCCCACACTTTATTAGAATCGCTCTTTTTTCATCAATAAACGTTGAATTCCTCATAGAATTACATTCTCTTTCATATTTCATTAAAGGTTTCTCATTATCTCACCAAAAATGTTAGAAACCTGAAATTAGGTCTCAACCAAAACTATACAATCCCTTTAATAACAGAGTGGTCAACTTGCATGCTACAAATCACTCACTGTTCCCCCATTACCATAGCAACAGCAGTCAAGTTGCCATGGTATCACGCATGAACCGATACCTCAATTTACCATGTAACAGTATCAAAAACAGAATGCAACAAACATTTTGGTGGATGGTTATGTATGGGATGGTTAGATTCACATTGCTTTGGCAGAGGTTGCCAAGAAGGCTGAAAGACTGCACACAAACCATTGACTGCTGGTAAATGGATCTACAGTGTGAGGTATCATCATGGGAAGTCCAAACTCCAGCAAGCCTTGTACAGGAATGTGAACTGCATCTACTGGGCAGCAGAGCAGGAGACAGAGACCTACATTGAATATAACCTGGCACCGGCCCATTGCATGTATTCCCAAAGCACAGGTCGAGTTCATTATAGGCAGGTTTAACAAGATCAATCTATTCCTTGCTGTCAGCATCTTGTGTACAGAAGATTTCCATGAATATACATCATATGCCTTGCAGGTAGCCCATGCAGTTTAGTCCTTATGAATTACAAATTAGATTTGTTAGCTACAGCAGTGTGCAGGACGATAAGGTGGAAGCAAATATTGCATGCAATTTGCACACCAGTTCAGTATACTCCACATCGCACATAATTTGCAAATATCATAGCACTCACTGTTAAAAATAATGCCAAGAGTTCAGCTTTTATTCTTTTGGCACTATTCCTTTCTAAAAGTATGGAACTTTCAGGTTTAAGAAGTCTCTATCCAAAAATGGGGGGAAAAAAATGAGCAACCCTACTATATGTACTTCAGCCAAATACTCACAACAAATTCCAGATTGCCACATGGAGAAATCCATACTGTGGTACACATGTAATACTTCTGAGGGAGAAATCGAGTATGGTATCCCTACTGCTAATTCCAAAGCGGTGCTGTGTTTCATGTACAGTATATAATAGTAATGAATATCAATAAATTCTGTAATATCAAACTTAGTTTAATTAGCATCTCATTTATAGAGAAAGCCCTGATTACCTAATTAACAGTATGTACAGTATGTAGTCTTACATACGATTTTCCAACCATTTAGTTGAAATCCACTCGTAACACTTTCATTCAAAAATATGTAGTTTAGTTACAACTCTGCCCCCTTGCACAAATTTTCATAAAGGTAGGGTCTATAAAAGTCCTCATTCATAGAACATTGTGAGCTCTCACAGAAATGTACTGAATTCCTGCAACTAAATATGACAGGCACATGGTTCATGTCTGCACATCTGACACATTGTCACAATGAACAGGGAGTGTCGAGTAAATTCTCAAATGATGTTATATTAGATTGCACAGCTGTATTTGTTGACAGGAAACAAAAACCCAAATATTTATGTCGATTGCGTGAAAGCAGCAATATTAGCAGAGCACATTAGTGACAGTTTGAGGAAAACTGGACAATCAATTCAAAAGTCGTGAATTCTTAAAAAGATGGCATACACTGTAGTATTGGTTGAAGTGAGGATTCAGGTTTTAACTTTTTGCGAGATACTTAGAAACCACTAGAATATTAAAAATCATCCAATTCAAAAGAAAGACATGAGTTGGAGCACACAAAGGTTGAGGGTTCTGGATGTTCAAATGTAAAAATGCAGGGTCACCAAGATAAAAATTTCAGAATGAAAAACTCACAAAGAAACTACACATATCATATATATCCTTTTCACAAAGGAAACATGAAATGCTGAGCAAGTGATGTAGACAGTAGTTGTACACTGTATTCAAATGTGTCTATCAAACTATGTAACTGTAAAACAAAAAACAAAAACAAAACAAAAGCAAAAAAAAAAAATGCACATTCCCTGCTTTTGTTCCATGGTTTTTCCCTGGTTGAGATTATAATTTCCAAGCAAATCATTTCCAAATAACTGTAAATAATTCCTAAAATTGAACTTGGAAAATTCCAAAAGTTGGAGGGCGTGGGGTGGGGCAACACTGTCTGCACTGTGGGAGCGCCTTGATTTGCATTGCTGAGAAACAACATAAATTCAGGTACCTCTAAAAATTCCTACATGTTCATCCACTTCTTATTTCACCAGCAATAGGCTGGTGTTTATACCATATAAAATCAAATTTATACCTCATAACACTCAAAATAAACTTGCACATATGCTGACTGTTCCCATGGTCTTGAAAAGAGATTTACTTTTTTCCATCATCATCCTCTTTCTGTGATTCACAATAGAGCGCCCCAGGTTGTGTTTTCGATGTTTTATGGTTAGCTGCTGAGGTACACTGTAGAAAAGTGACACTTTTGTTGTGATGCTGTCTAAGACAACATTCTGTCATTGGCAATTTTTTCTGTAAGGGATACAGACTCATACAGTGATGCTATTAAAGGGTACCATTTATCGGCATCCTGCATATCATGGCTGTTCGCGTACATGTATAGAACGAAAAGGTACATGTGGGATTAGGTGCCATAAGCTATAATGAAAATAGATATGAAGAGAAGAAAAACATAAGTAAACAAACTAACTAAACTAAAAACGGTTCAATTACACATCGGCCTAGTAAATTACGAACACCACGCATGACTTTGAAATTCACTTGATGTATTTATTTTTTTGTATAAGCTGTTATTTTCGCGAGGGTTTAATTTTCACGAATTGCAGTTGGATCGCGAATTTAACAACACACGAAATTGTCTCCATGCGCTTTGTTAATAGAACATTAACATAAGCGTCGACGTCAATTCGCGAGAACATATCTCGTGAAAATATCTGTACACGAAAATAACGGCGTATACAGTACCTATAGAGGGAGGGGGTGCCGATAAAGGTACCCTTTTAAGCCATGCAAAGAAAATGCAATGAACACACTAAAATGGCGATATTTTACTACAGAGATTCAGAACCAACAGGACGGTCAAGAGATTCGAAACTGCACTATTTACAGCATATTTGAGGCAAAAATTAGGCAAACTTGTTTCATACTTTTGGAATAAATGAGCTACAGATCCTCAAGGTGGCAATAGGTGGTACTCTCAATCATACACATTTTGTGAGAAGAACTGAATGTAAAACAGGCAGAGACTAAATGTTTGCGCTTTACTCATTGATATTGTACTGACTGTATCATACTCACAGGCCTGTATAAAAACAAAAACATCTAGGATGACAGCTATGCAATGTGTACGATTCAAAGAACCATCAATTACTCTATTTGTGCACCTTTACCTGACAAATCATGATACATGTAGCTGATGATGCACAGAATTGAAGGGTAAGAAAACTGTACACTGCCTGTAGCTCCTACCATCTTATAACCCTCATTCCTAGCTAGTCCTTGACCGAAACATTGATCCATCTTGTCAGGTATACATGTATGATCCATGCCATGGAGACTGCATCTGGCTTTGAGGGCCATAAAAGCCAAAAAATTGGAAAAAACTCCTTCAGACAGACAAATTTTTCTGTCTGTCCTAGTCCTAGCTGTCTGCATTGTCAATAGGGGACCTTTCTTTCTTTCTTTTTTGGCTTGTATCTGACAGCTAGGGCACATCAGAAAGTAATCATGGTAATAGGTGGGTTAGACAGAAAAATCCTTCTGTCCAGAGCAAAGGAGTTTTTTATCATTTTTTTGTTTAACTTTTAAAATGACTCTCCTCCAACTCTGTCACTCTATTGTCTCTGTATTCCGAAGATGTATAGATAGCTACGTTTGTAGTACGTAGTCTTCACGGAACATACCCCCATCGACCACATACAGACCGATCTTTCGGTTGACAATAGGTGGCCCTGTGGGTCTAGTCTGTTCATCACCACGCTGATTGCTAAGAATCTAATATCAGGCTCTATTATCGTGAACAGTCATGGCCGACTGTAAGTTTAGCTCACTCATTATATAACTGTAAACCGATATGCCAAGAACTGCTGATGGGGCTGTGATTCCATATTGATCGAGGTTTTGCAACTGATTGCAACATGTTATAACCTATAAATAACAACAGGCTGGAAATTACCGCATTATCAATAGACAATAGCGTATTGACGAAAGGCTTATCTGTGCCGCCAGAATAGTCTGGCGAAAGGATGGCATTTAACATCTAACGTTAGACAAAGAAGCTCGACCAACACCATCTTCTTTTCGGTCTTTGTTTTGGCTGCTACTGTTGTGACTCGCCCTAGCTGGCCCACCGACCATTCAGTGTGCTACCGCTAGTGGCACAATCACACTTGCTTCTAGCGAGCTAGCAAGGACAATGAGAGCTAGCGCTACCACCAGGGGCGGGCTTACAACAGCCCTCGTATCCGTAGCGTATTGCACAGCTAGACGTACCGACGTACCTCCACACACTTTAGGGCACGTACACTCAGTACACACCCCGACAGCAACGACCTACCACACAACTCACCTATATGCGCTTCTTCTATGTGCTCGATGAGTTGTCGAAGGGACGGGAAAGTCATTCCACAATCGCTGAATTTGCACACATTGGTGAAGAAAACAGCCATGATCCTTACATCTCATGGGCACAACGGTATTTTCCTCTCCCTGGACAGCATCAGTATTGAAGAGATGTTGGTTACCCTGACCGGAATATATTAGCCATTCTTCCTTCGGTACATGCACTTGCACTTTACTTTGTTATGTGTTTGAGAAGTCAGCTGGCAATTATTGTACGCACCACCACCCTATACGTACTTCGTATACAGTACCCTTTTCCCTACCAGGCAGCTCGTAGCCCGAGACTACCTGCTCCGTGCATGATGTACACACATGCATAGTAGTCAGTGTAGTGTTTATGATACGATGGTACATCAGGGAGGTGGTTGGTATTGGTCGGAATGATCAGCGTTTTGAACGGAAAGATCTCGCGAACGAGAGCTAGTTAGGCAAGGCAGAACGACGTACCAGCATTGGCGTTTAGTATGATTTCACCAGGAAATTGCAATTATTATCGGTATAAAGGATCCACGCCGCAGGTTTTTCATCTTTAGTTTTGGTCGTACACAGAAGAAAAAAACAAACAAAAAACTTGATAGATAGTTCAAACGGGTCGCAAAATGTCAAATAGGTCTATAAGTTTTTACTAGTATTCTGCTTTTGCTGTTCCACTGCATACTCGCGAGATAAATCTTTCAATATCCCGGTTCCTTTCTGGGCACTTGTCACAATAAATGAGATACTAAGTAAGCATTTTGACAACATTGGGTCAAGACATTGGGGGGGGGGGGGGGGGCACCTCATGGCAGCAACATCAGAATTGCATAACGTAACAATTAAATGCGAGCGAGCGGAGCGAGCGAGCTTGAAAATTTTGACATTTTACAGTCCCCAAACTGCCGTTTGTAGCTATATATATAATAATATATGTATGTATATATGTATATATATATATATATATATATATATATATTTGCTTTGGAAATTAAGGGGGTTGCACTGGGCGCAACTGCTGGCAGTTGCTGGCAGTAACATCACGAGAATGGCATAACGATTAAATGCGAGTGAGCGAAGCGAGCGAGCTTGAAAATTTTGACATTTTACAGTCCCCAAACTGCCGTTTGTAGCTATATTTTTTCGCTTTGGAAATTCAGGGGGGGGGGGGGCGCACCGGGTGCAACTGCTGGCAATTACTGGCAGTAATATCAGGAGAATGGCATATGACGGTTAAATGCGAGCGAGCGAAGCGAGCGAGCTTGAAAATTTTGACATTTTATGTTCCCAAAACTGCCGTTTTTAGGTATATTTTTTCGCTTTGGAAATTAAGGGGAGGGGGCGCATCGGGCGCAACTGCTGGCAATTACTGAGAGCAACATCAAGAGAATTGCATAGCGATTAAATGCGAGCGAGCGAAGCGAGCGAGCTTGAAAAATTTGACATTTTACAGTCCCAAAACTGCCGTTTGTAGCTATTTTTTTTTTTCGATTTGGAAATTAAGGAGAGGGGGCGCACCGGGCGCAATTGCTGGCAATTACTGACAGCAACATCAGGAGAATTGCATAACGATTAAATGCGAGCGAGCTTGAAAATTTTGACATTTTATAGTCCCAAAACTGCCGTTTTTAGCTATATTTTTTCGCTTTGGAAATTAGGGGAGGGGGCGCACCGGGCGCAACTGCTGGCAGTTACTGACAGCAACATCAGGAGAATTGCATAGCGATTAAATGCGAGCGAGCGAAGCGAGCGAGCTTGAAAATTTTGACATTTTACAATCCCAAAACTGCCGTTTTTAGCTATATTTTGTCGCTTTGGAAATTAAGGATAGGGCCTGGGCGCACCGGGCACAACTGCTGGCAATTACTGACAGCAACATCAGGAGAATTGCATAACGATTAAATGCGAGCGAGCGAAGCGAGCGAGCTTGAAAATTTTGACAATTTACAGTCCCAAAACTGCCGTTTGTAGCTATATTTTTTTCGCTTTGGAAATTAAGGGGAGGAGACGCACCGGGCGCAACTGCTGGCAATTACTGACAGCAGCATCAGGAGAATTGCATAACGATTAAATGCGAGCGAGCGAAGCGAGCGAGCTTGAAAATTTTGACATTTTACAGTCCAAAAACTGTCGTTTGTAGCTACATATATATTTTTTCGCTTTGGAGGGAGGGGGCGCCCGGTGCGCCCCCTGGATCCGCCACTGGTAGTCGAGGGTATCGGTTTATGTTTATGATTGGGGGAGGTATGACCAGCGAGGGGGCGTCGAAGTGACCAAGCGGGAGAAGGATGTCCAAAATCTGCACTTTATATAGAGCATCCCCTAATTTGTTTGTGTTTGTGAGTGTGTGTGTTTCATATAGATGGAAAAGTTAGGAAATAGCCAAGGTCAAGTCTTATTATTGGCAATGCAAGGCATTTTAATATAGACTAGTATGTAAAGCAACACTGCAAAATCAATGATCAAGCTTTGATAACAAATGTGTACAACCTATCAAACATCACATTGCGCAACATTGCAGCGACTCTTTTTGCCATTCCGATGTTCTGAGTACACTGCGCACATCCTGCTTGTATTCAAAATGCCAACCAGGAATCACACTGAATCACAATCTTTTGTCGTCTCCGGGCTTTTTGAACAATGTTTCACTATAATACCTCTTTAATTATATGGTTAAAAGAAATCTTAGAAAAATATCTTTTTTCTTGATCATCCTTTCATGTCGATTTCAAAAGCAGTTTACTAACCCTTGAATTACCATTTTGGTAGGGTTTTTTTTTTCTTTTTTTCTTCTTTTTTTCCTTTTTTTTTTTTACCAGCGGATTGGGGGGGCACGTGCCCCCCCCATGCCCCCCGTAGTTACGCCACTGTCGGTATAAACCTGTAATAAAATTGTATATCGATGGATGGAAACATATACCTTAATTAAAACACAATGAAACATTATGCCCAGTTGCCCAGTCAAGTAGATGTCAAAATGATGGTGATGTAAAGTAATTAACTAAGTAAATCAAAAATCTTCCCTTAAAATCATAAACCTTTAAAAAAGGGGGTGGGGCGATCCGCTGTTCCCTATAAGGCCAATGTTTCCCCTGTGAGGTTATCCGACCTGGCCATACAACAAACAGAATATAAAATACAAAGATCAGAAGAACGTATGGTGAAAATTATTAGAGAGCATCGCTCGAAAACTAAAAAACTCTAATAGTTACAAACTTTTGATATTCAGATTCCCGCTTCCAAAGTGCTTGCGTAGACGGGTTGTAATCATCTCCGTCGAGACTCGATCTTAGCGTACACGTCGATTACTGCCATCAGCGAGGAGAAATATTGGCTATATATGAACAAAAAGTCATTATTTTGTCCCCAATATGCAATACGGTGTATTATGCAATCTTCCCCAGACACACACAAAATACCCACACACCAAAAATGCCTTTCTCATCGCGCATACGATTTTCAAGCATGTCACAACGCAGCGGTATTGCTTATTGAAGTTCATGACTTTCACCTGATGTATATGGGTTGAACTCAGCTGGTTCAAGGACCCCCCCCCCCCCCCAAAAAAAAAGCAAAATAAAACCAAACAAACCCGATGATGCTTTTGCACACATCGGTGCGATGAACGGACTCTACATTTGCTTCTAAAAAGTGGTACAAAAACAGGGGCCGCTCCTGGCATTCCGTATAAGAGGGGCGCCTTTACAAAATGGGGGCGCTAGCTCCCCCTCCCTATTTTCTCTATCTTAATTCTTTTGTTTTAGCAAAAAATAAGGGGGGGGGGGGTGGGGCGCCCGGTGCGCTCTCCCCTAGATCTGCCACTGCAAAAAGATTATTATTATTTTTCACAATGGCAGACCGAGTATAGTAGCTGTTTGTTGCAGGCGGAATTTTCGTGTGTGTGATCTGTGTGCGCATGTGTTTGTGTGTTGATGTGGGTTTTATTATCTTTATGCCTACATCATTAGGATGGGATTTCTCTTGCAGGGAAGTGCCTCTGCCCAACAATTTCTCTTTCTCTTTCCGTTTTCTCTATATTTCTATATCTCTATCTATCTACATTTATCAACTATCTCAAAGATATAATACAAATCAACAAAGGTGACGCCTATTATAAAAAAATACAATGTAGTAAGTGACTATTTAACAATATTAAATGGTTTTGAGCAACATAATTTGACAGGGGTATAACTTACCAGTAGGCCTATTGACGTCAACTCCGTGTACAAATGAGAATGATCTGTTGAGTCGCACATATACTCTTGAGCACACGTACGGTACATAAGAAGACAAAATGGTAAGTTTCACAAGTCACATTTTTACCTGATATATTATCATTATTATTATTATTATTATTATTATTATTATTATTATTATTATTATTATTATTATTATTATTATTATTATTATTACTATTATTATTATTATTATTATTATTATTGTTATTATTATTATTATTATTATTATTATTATTATTATTATTATTATTATCATTTTGTTATGTGAGCATTTCTTTTTTTTTGGGGGGGGGGAGGGGCTGTGAAGCATGGTTCTGGTGCACTGAACTTGTCGTTTGATTCCCTCCTGTACACAGACAAAATATCCTGACACTTTTAGTGGTTTTGGTTTTTTTTTTTTAGCTGTTTGAGCACCTATCCAAGGGGAAATGGGTTTATGTTCAATACCCCTAAAACTGCAAAATCCATTTAGTTCATTGAAAGAATAGACACTCTCAGATATTGTAATTAACCCCTAACAGCACCTTTGTTCATTATTGTGTGCACATGCTTTCAAGAGAGAGTTGTTGTGTGGTGAGAGCGGTTGAGTGAGCACACTTTAAAGGGGGACTCTAGACAATTTTCATAGTTTCGTATGTGGTGCATAAATCGATATGGTGCCATGTGGGCCTAGATTTGCATTTATTGTGGTCCTTAATACTCTGAAGGAAAAAAAAACAAATTTTAGGCTCACTTACATTCAAGTAATGTAGCGATCATTCTTACCACATTCTATTCTTATTTATTTATTAATTACTTTTTTTTTTACTGTTAAACTGTCGGAGAGCTCCACAGTACCGAAAGATTTGTAGTATCGTTACCCCAAACTCACAACTTTTATGGTATGTGTTTATTCTTTATCTTGGTGAAAGCAGAGACTCACACCTATATGATTAAAAACAACAACAACAACAACAACAAGAGAGAAAGAAAAGTCCGCAAATCATTCTCCGCGTTGAATTCCACATTGCAAATGACTTTCATTCAAACTGGTTACAGTTCTAGTACGTGCCCTTGTAATACTTGGAGTAGAATGTCAAGCATTCGGTTGAGTATAGCCTCTTTCAAGGCGTTGAAATGAAATAACTATTTTCGCAGTGTAAAGTGCAATCACCCATTAATACCGCAGAAGGTTGCAACGCTTACTTGTTTGTTCATTATTTCTTCTGTTTAACATTGACTGCTTTTATCTGGAAATCGGGTAAAAACATATTGAATAACTTAGTCCAAACTTTTTTTTTCTTATTTAACTCCGCATCGCAACCGTTAAATCAAGGCTTATATACAGGAGTATATACAAAAATCAATCTTTCCAATGAAAAAAAAAAAAATCACACACACATAAGATTTACAGACGCAAGCTAATTCTAGGAATGGATGTCCATCATATTCATTCAAGTCTATGAAACTCACTTGACCAAATTACAATATACTCAGAGGATTTTCAACTGGATAGGGAATTCAACAGTCTTTAAAAATTTGTTCTGAGAGGGAAAAGCCATCAATAGCAAAATATATAACATTAAAAAAAAACATGTGGATGAGGTGACATATTCAATGTAATTCCTTTTCTTCCTCATAACTTTCAAGTTTAATTTGAGGCTGATATCAATGTTCTTGAAGCATAAAGAACAGACTTGCCAAGTCCCTTCAGCCTGCACACTATGAGTTTGGCTGCACATTTTCATGAGGTACGCAAATTTTCCTATAAGTCATAGAATTGTTAAGAAGAGAACGTTAAGTGCTGTTCTGTTCTTTGCGAATTCATTTTGATTATTATAGGTAAACTATAATGTATGTATATAGAGATAATGTTAACATGTATGACTTGGGTTGAGTTTCTATTTGGTTGACGTGTATATATTATAGTTTGTATGATAATTAAAAAAAAAGTCTTCCTCGTTTGATACTTATCCAGCCATTTTGTCAGATGGAAAATGAAAACAAAACAAAACAAAACAAACAAAATAAATCCTTGGCATACATGGGAAAGTGCTCGTGTAATAAACACGTTGTCTGGTATATTTTGTTGGTAAGTGCATGTTTTTATCAGTTTATTCTGCAATGTTCTGAATTCTCTCTGTTTGAAATTAAATAATCGGCAAATAATAAAACTTCGACGTATTAAACCTTTGACTTATCATGACGTCCACTGTATACCCTTCCAGAAATGATGATAATAGTGAGAATCATTATTGGTATCCATTGAACTACCACTGAAACATTGACGATATAGGCTTATTAGTGCGTTTTGAATGGAAGCCTGGTATACCATCGTTTTCTGAAGGTTATTTCCATCACACACGATCTATATACGGTGCTGATTGACACTTGTGAATGAAAGGAATTTGAAGAAAAATGAGATTATAAATCAATTTGAAATGCATTTTATAACAATTAAAACGGCGAAGTTAACCGCAGTTGGTATTTATTCAATTCTATACAGTTTATATACTGTACAGTATATTAAAGTGATAGCAGTTATCAAAGAGGGTTTATGTAGGTGGGTTTTTTTTTTTTTGTGACTAACGTTTGCCTGCACATTGTCTTCCATGACTCACCTAATAATAATAAAAAAAGTTACTAAATCGCCAAATCAGAATTTGACTTATAAAAGCTGCGGCGAGTGAATAATATAAACCATGCCGTGTTATATGCACATCAATGAATTTTATTGTTCGCACTTGCAACGCACAATGGATGAGATAAAAAATGCAGTAAAATAAATGCTATAATGCTGCAATCAAAACTAAAAGGGAATATTACACTGTAAAGCTAAAAAGAAAATGATGAAGATCAGATGAAAATTTACTTCTGTGTTGAAAGTGAGTGATATTCACCTATAAACCTGAACCTTGCGATAACCGCAGTTTATCACGTTTGAAGACTAGAAAATAAATTCTTGTTTCCTTGAACGCAAACTAGGCTCGGCCTCTACGTCGGATATCGATATAATGATATCGGCTGGGTAAAGGTCATGCGCATGCGTAGTTATCCAGGAACGCCGGTAGTCCTCAGGTGAGTTTTCCAGAGACCTAGAATAATCCACTAAAATCTTTCCAATCCTGCTGCTAGCATCTATATTTCTTCATGTATTTGTCATAGTCAGAACCTACATATATCAGAGAACACATTCTCTCACATAGTTCATGAAATTGGAGCGATTTTATGATAGCTATTTCCAACGATTTCGTTTTGCATACCTCTTTTCGTCCTTTTCCAGTTTCCACAAGTTCTTGGCCTGTCTGCCGACCAAATACTATCAAAATGTACAGCTGTGCAAGAATCTGTTCGTCTGCTTCACAAGCTCTTGTAAGTATTTTTGTATTCTTTGTTTCAAAATGTAATATTCGTGTAGTGTATTTGCAAATTCTTGTGGTACGTGGAGATTGTCCAAGATGGCACCACACATGCATCCCATCTTCCGAACTAACAGTAACATGTAGTAGGACCTACTTACACTAGCAGGCGTAGGATAGGGCCTGCATGCATCGCATACAGCAGGAGTGAGGCAGTGCACATCGGTCACCACCGCACTCATGGCAAGCGATCGCGAGAAGATTGCGTTCCCTCCTGCAGGAAAGTGACAACACGTCAGGCCGGTGCATGCACTGATGCTGTCGAGTAGAATCAAGACTAGGTTCTATGTGCAAAACATTTAATGCATGTTATAATGAACGGAATCAGTGCTAAATGCGACAATTTGTATTGTGTGCAAACATGATTTTTCGGTACCGATTTTTCAAGGTGATGTTTGATGTGTTCTACTTTCATAGCCATATTTGGTCATGTAGTGCCCCCCCCCCCAAAAAAAAAAAAAAAAACACAAAACACACACACACGATGCAATGCCTATGGGTTTTAAAGGACAAGTTCACCTTCATACACATGTGGGTTGAGTGAATGCAGCAATATTAGTAGAACACATTCATTGTCATCAATGAGAGTTTTAGGAAAATCGGACAATCCGTTCAAAAGTTATGAATTTTTGAAGTTTCTGCTCAGTCACGGCTGGATGAGAAGACTACATAACTTGTGATGTCATATGAGTACAACTATAGAAAGAAAGTATAGAGAAAATTCAAGATATTCTCACTTTTCTCACATAATAAAAAAAAACACTTGACTTCCCTCTTTCAGAAGTCAAGGGAAATAATATTACCCCTAACGTAAGTCAGTAACATGTCGAAGAAATGTGTACTTTATTCAAAAAGCAAATTTATAACACCTCGTGAATGAGTCAAGGAATGAACTTCATATATCACCATGCTGTGACCCCCCCCCCCCCCCCTTTTGCCTTGCCTGACATTTGACACAATTGGCAAATTTCTTATTTTCAATACGTCATCGTGTACAGCATCTTGATTAAAATATTGCATTATTTAATGGATAGACAAAATTGTAGCATGTGGCTGTGACATGCTAAAACCCCTTGTGGACCAGCCTACTGTTAACTTACACGTATTAAAAGATGATTTCAACACGACAGTGTCAGAAGTTTTATCTCTTGAGTAAAGCGAAAATTGCTGGCACCTAGGAAAATGTGGGATTTTCTGTGTTCCATGAAATGAATTGACAAGCTTTGGCTGTGATTCATCA